>NW_027671334.1:0-245792 GCF_964165515.1 Mesoplodon bidens
GGTTACAAGGAAGAGTCTAGGGATCTGAAAAAGAAAACTGAGAAAAAGACTTGCAACAGGAAATAAATTACCATCCGCATGTTTCTCTCTTTGTCAGAAACGTCATCATCTGTCATGTAGAATTGTGGTGTCCAAGGGCAGCAGCCATGTTGGGGTGGCCATGGGAAAGGAAAGGGAAGATTCAGAGTTGGGATGTGACCTTGAGACCCCTGTGTTCTCATCTCCACGACCTCCCAGGGCCTCAATTGTACCACCTCTGCAATGAAGAAGTGGGTCTCTGACTTCCAACATAAGGCTGCCGCCCTCAACTTTCCTACTCCCCTGTGCACAATACCATAGATGTGCTAACCAGAAAACAAACTTCCATATTAGGCAGTGACAAGTGCAAGAAAGAGCAGCTCATGTGAAAAGATAACTTTTGATGAGCAAATCAAGAAAAGGTGATTATAAAGCACAGTCACGTCTAAGGACATAATTTCTCTCTATTGTATCATTAAAATATGAAAAAAAACAATTCAGAAATCTACACATATTTCATTCTTCTTGCTGATTTCATATTCACCTTCCTCATCCTCCAAAGCAGGAGATATAACCCTAAAGTTCCAGGAAACCTCTGCCATTAGATCCTACCTAAGTGTTGCTCCTACCTGTATCCTCTTCCTCATCACGGCCAAAAATGCTATCCAGAGTTGAATCTGTAGAAACACGAACATGAATTTCCAAGACTTATGGATACACTTAAAATGTTACTAATGTGACTGAGTAATTGGATATTTTATTTTGTTTTATTTTAATACACTGACTTAATCATTGATTGAATTAAATAAATTATAACAGGCACATCTAGCTAGTGGCTACCACACTGTAATACACATCCCTCTCTTTCTCTCTCTCTCTCTCTCTCTCCATATATATATATATATATATGTGTGTATATATATATATATATAAAGTATATGGAGGATGTTACCGCCGCTCCCGTGGTTATTCCCCTCTGTATGGTCTACCCATTCAAGATGGCTGTTTGCTGATGGTTTACCAAAGGAAAACCTCTGCCCGGTGAAGTACGTAGCCCAAGGGGTAAGAGGGATGCGTCCCTCTGCTGGTCTCCCTGGTAACCGATGAGCCCATCTGCTGTCAACTCCCCCTTTAACTGGTAGCCTGCCTATTCCGCCCAGAGAGAAGCATGCTGCTACTGCTGCTGCTGCGTTCTGCCTGCCATCGGCTATCTACAGTGGGATGTCTCTCCAGGACCACTTTGCTTCTGACGTGAAAGATGTCCCATTTATTAAACCATGAATGTCTCTGTCCCTGTCTCCGGGCTCTTTCTTTAGCCATGAGGCTGAGCAAGTACAGGGCTTGCAGGTGTGAGAGGTGCAGCCCAACACCCTCTGCAGGGCAGTTTGCTGGCCAGATTTGATGATTCATTTGTAGGTGTTTCCTAGGCTCATGCACACTTGCCAGGCACTCATGAGACCTTGGGGACACTGAAACAGTAATGTCAACACCCAGATCCTAGAGGAATTCCCGACAGGTGTTCCACTAAGGAAGAGGTAATGAGCATGTCCCAGTGCACCTGTGCTAGACATAATCGGCGAGCAGGTGCAGAAGAGAGGGAGGGACACTCACTCACTTCATGAGGCCATCCTTCTCACCACTGCCTCTGAAACATCCAGGGAAGGAAGGGACAAAATGCCCTTAGAAGGTAAATGGCCTGTACACTGAAAACTACAAACCACTGCTGAAAGAATTAAACAAGGAACAAATAATTGAAGTGACATAGCATATTCATAGACTGGACACTTATTATTGTTGACATTTCTACACTACCCAAAGGTAAGTATAAATTCATTGTAATACCTATCAAAATCCCAATGTCATTTTCAAAGAAATAGAAAAAAATGATCCTAAACTACATATGGAACGACTAAGAACTCCAAACAGACAAAACAATCCTGAGAACAAAGAATATAGATGGAGGTTTCGCACTTCCTGACTTCAAAACACATTACAAAGCCACAGGAATCAAAACTGTATGGTACTGACATAGAAACAGATACATAGCCCTAAAGACCAGAATAAATAACCCCCAAGAAAACTCATAGATACATGGCCAAATGAAATTCACCAAGCTTCTAAGACAACAAATAGGGAAAGTAGAGGTTTTTGTTTGTTTGTTTGTTTGTTTTTGTGGTATGCGTGCCTCTCACTGTTGTGGCCTCTCCCGCTGCGGAGCACAGGCTCTGGATGTGCAGGCTCAGCCGCCATGGCACATAGTTCCAGCCGCTCCGTGGAATTGGGATCTTCCCAGACCGGGGCATGAACCTGCGTCCCCTGCATCGGCAGGCGGACTCTCAACCACTGCGCCAACAGGGAAGCCCAGAAAGTATAGTTTTTTCAACAGTCAATAGGATGAAAATATAACTTACAGAAAGATTAAAAACATATATCAGAAAAGGAGCTAATGTCCAAAATATATAAGAAAAACACTACAACTCAAATGCAAAATAAGTTAAAAAATTAAAAAGGGTAAATAACTGGGTTCAGAAATGTGCAAAGACTTAAATAAGACATTTCCCGAAAAAGACATACAAATGGCTAACAAATATAGGAAAAGGTTCTCAACCTCACTAATCATCAGGGCAATGCAAATCAACACCTCATACCTGTGAGGCTGTGTATTATAAAGAAAAAAAAAATAACAGTTTAAGGCCAAGATGTGGGGAATTGGAAACTTTGTACACTGCTGGTGGGAATGTAAAATGGTGCAGCTATTATGAAAAAGAGTATAGGGGTTCCTTATAAAATTATAAACAGAAATATCATATTACTCAGCAATCACAGTTCTGGGAATATATCCAAAGGAAATTAAATCAGTATCAAAATGAGATGAACATAGGTTCATTGCAGCATTTTCCACAATAGCCTAGATATGCAACCAACTTCACAAAACAAGTAAGGGTCACGTGCCAGAGCTATCTTAGATACTTCAAAACAACTCCGTAAGTCTCTTAGCCCCTTAGAGAGGATGAAAGCAATATTAGAGTTAAAAGTAACTTGTCCCAATTCCCTTAGTCTGGAATACTGAAACAAAATTCTACAGCAGAGGCAGCCGCATAAACACACAGCACCTGCCAGGGTTTACCCATGGAAGAACTGGGAAGGATAAGACCAATGCAGGCCTGAGGAAAGGTCAGAGGGTAGGCAGGTCTGGGGTGTGGGGAGCAGGGGCAGGTCTGTCCGGAAGGAGCAGTGGGTTGTAAGAAGAGCAGTGACCCTGGGTCCTGCTGCCCTGAGTCTCTGTCCTGGGCCTGGTCAAGCCCAGGAGAGCAGGTCAGAAGGGCTGTGAGACAAGTATGTGAAGAAGCCCAGCAGCCCCTTCACACAGCCCTCTAGAATTTTTGCCGCCCATGGAGGGTCTCTAGGGGCAGCTGGACGTGGAACCCTCTCAAATGGAAGCATGTCAGCACACCAGCCTTGGGGAAGTGCAGAGGCTGAGATGAGCTCAAGGAGACTGAGCACATGCAGTGATCCCAGAGCACGTGTTCTGTGACTCATCCATCCCTGGGACTGTCCTTTACAAGAGGAACAAACAGTGAGGACAAAACTTGAGGTGAAACCACAAGTCCTGAAAGTGCAGAGGGAGACAGTTCACTTCTCATCCACCACCTCACCCTTTCTAGAAGAACTTGGTCTCAAGTTTCAAGGGCCCATGAGAGTTTTGACCCACAGGTTCTGTCCATCATAGGTCAATATGCAAAAGAAAACAAACTCTCCTGTGCACAATACCTTAGATGTGCTAACCAGAAAACAAAATTCCATATTAGGCAGTGACAAGCACAAGAAAGAGCAGCTCATGGGGAAAAGATCATTTTTGATGAGCGAATCAAGAAAAGGTGATTATAGAGCACAGTCATGTCTAAGGACACAATTTCTCTCTATTATATCATTAAAATATGAAAAAAAAACAAGTCAGAACTCTACACATATTTTATTCTTCTTTCTGATTTCATATCCACCTTCCTCAGTCTCCAAAGCAGGAGATATAACCCTAAAGTTCCAGGAACCCTCTGCCATTAGATCCTACCTAAGTGTTGTTCCTACCTGTATCCTCTTCCTCATCACGGCCAAAAATGCTATCCAGAGTTGATTCTGTAGAAACACAAAAATGAATTTACAAGACTTATGGATACACTTAAAATGTGACTAATATGAGTGAGTAATTGGATATTTTATTTTGTTTTATTTTAATACATTGAGTTAATCATTGATTGAATTAAATAAATTATAACAGGCACATCTAGCTAGTGGCTACCACACTGTAATACACATCCCTCTCTTTCTCTCTCTCTCTCTCTCTCCATATATATATATATATATGTGTGTATATATATATATATATAAAGTATATGGAGGATGTTACCGCCGCTCCCCTGGTTATTCCCCTCTGTATGGTCTACCCATTCAAGATGGCTGTTTGCTGATGGTTTACCAAAGGAAAACCTCTGCCCCGTGAAGTACGTAGCCCAAGGGGTAAGAGGGATGCGTCCCTCTGCTGGTCTCCCTGGTAACCGATGAGCCCATCTGCTGTCAACTCCACCTTTAACTGGTAGCCTGCCTATTCCGCCCAGAGAGAAGCATGCTGCTACTGCTGCTGCTGCGTTCTGCCTGCCATCGGCTATCTACAGTGGGATGTCTCACCAGGACCACTTTGCTTCTGACGTGAAACATCTCCCATCTATTAAACCATGAATGTCTCTGTCCCTGACTCCGGGCTCTTTCTTTAGCCCTCAGGCTGAGGAAGTACAGGGTTTGCAGGCGTGAGAGGTGCAGCCCAACACCTTCTGCAGGGCAGTTTGCTGGCCAGATTTGATGATTCATTTGTAGGTGTTTCCTAGACTCATGCACACTTGCCAGGCACTCATGAGACCTTGGGGACAGTGAAACAGTAATGTCAACACCCAGATCCTAGAGGAATTCCCGACAGATGTTCCAGGTGAGGGGAGAGGTAATGAGCATGGCCCAGTGCACCTGTGCTAGACATAATCAGCGAGCAGGTGCAGAAGGGAGGGAGGGACATTCACTCACTTCATGAGGCCATCCTTCTGACCACTGCCTCTGAAAAATCCAGGGAAGGAAGGGACAAAATGCCCTTAGAAGGTAAATGGCCTGTACACTGAAAACTACAAACCACTGCTAAAAGAATTAAACAAGGAACAAATCATTGAAATGACATATCATATTCATAGACTGGAGACTTATTATTGTTGACATTTCTACACGACCCGAAGGTAAGTATAAATTCATTGTAATACATATCAAAATCCTAATGTCATTTTCAAAGAAATAGAAAAAAAAAGGTCCTAAAATACATATGGAACCACTAAGGACTCCAAACAGACAAAACAATCCTCAGAACAAAGAACATAGATGGAGGCTACTCACTTCCTGACTTCAAAACACATTACAAAGCCACAGGACTCAAAACTGTATGGTACTGGCATAGAAACAGATACATAGGCCTAAAGACCAGAATAAATAACCCCCAAGAAAACTCAAAGATACATGGCCAAATGAAATTCACCAAGCTTCTAAGACAACAAATAGGGAAAGTATAGTTTTTTCAACAGTCAATAGCATAAAAATATAATTACAGAAAGATTAAAAACATATATCAGAAAAGGAGATAATGTCCAAAACATATAAGAAAAACACTACAACTCAAATGCAAAATATGTTAAAAAATTAAAAAGGGTAAATAACTGGGTTCAGAAATGTGCAAAGACTTAAATAAGACATTTCCCGTAAAGACATACAAATGGCTAACAAATATAGGAAAAGGTTCTCAACCTCACTAATCATCAGGGCAATGCAAATCAACACCTCATACCTATTAGGCTATGTATTATAAAGAAAAAAATTAACAGTTTAAGGCCAAGATGTGGGGAATTGGAAACTTTGTACACTGCTGGTGGGAATGTAAAATGGTACACCTATTATGAAAAAGAGTATGGGGGTTCCTTATAAAATTATAAACAGAATTATCATATGATTCAACAATCACAGTTCTGGGTATATATCCAAAGGAAATTAAATCAGTATCACAATGAGATGAACTTAGGTTCACTGCAGCATTCTCCACAATAGTCTTGATATGCAACCAACTTCACAACTCAAGTGTCCTGTGCCTGAGCTAAACTTAGGTACTTCAAAACAACTCCGTAAGTCTCGTAGCCCTTTAGAGAGGATGAAAGAAAAATTAGAGTTAAAAGTAATTTGTCCCAGTTCCCTTACTCTGGAATACTGGAACAAAATTCTACAGCAGAGGAAGCCTCATAAACACACAGCACCTGCCAGGGTTTACCCCAGCCTTGGAAGAACTGGGAAGGATAAGAGCAACACAGGCCTGAGGAAAGGTCCGAGTGTAGGCAGGACTGGAGTGCGGGGAGCAGGGGCAGGGCTGTCTGGAAGGAGCAGAGGGTTGTAAGAAGAGCAGTGACCCTGGGTCCTGCTGCCCTGAGTCTCTCTCCTGGGCCTGGTGAACTCCAGGAGACCAGGTTAGCAGGGCTGTGAGAGCCAGTGTGTGAAGCGAGCCCAGCAGCCCCTTCACACAGTCCTCTAGAATTCCTGCAGGCCATGAATGGTCCTTAGGGGCAGCAGGATATGGAGCCCTCTCAAATGGAAGCATGTCAGCACATCAGCCTTGGGAGGTGCTGAGGCTGAAATGAGGAGACTGAGCACATGCAGTGATCCCGAAGCATGTGTTCTGTGACTCATCCACCTCTGGGTACTCGCTTTCCATGAGGAATAAACAGTGAGGACAAAAGTAAGGTGAAGCTACAAGTCCTGAAAGTGTAGAGGGAGAGAGTTCAAGTCTCATCCACCACCTGACACTCACTATAAGAACTTCTTCTCCAGTGTCAAATGACTATGAGAGTTTTGTTTCCAATAGGATATGGCAATCATACGTGAATGTAAAAACGAAACCAAAATCCCTGGTGCAAAATACCCTCCAGGTACCAAATAGAAACGAACCATTCATATTTGGCAGTAAAAAAGCAATGAAAGAGTAGTCTTGTGAGAAACCAAATTTCTGAACGGCAAAGCAAGAAAAGATGACTATAAGCACACTACAGACAAAGGACATGGACACAATAACTCTATTATATCATTAAAATTTGGAAAGAGCAAATCAGAATTCTACACATATTTCCTTCTTCTTCCTGATTTCATATTCACTTTCCTTAGTTTCTAAAGAAGTGGGTGAAACCCAAGTTCTCTAGTAATTGTCTTGCTTTAGATCCTACCTGAGAGTTGTTCCCTACATGAATCGTCATTAGCATCACTGCTATATATGCTCTCCACCATGCATTCTGTACAAACACAACCAGGAGCATAAAGTTATTATACAAGTTGACCCACCCATTTCTCCTACTCGACTTGCTGGCTCACACAGCATCACCCTGGTATTCCCTCCAGGTTCTCAGAACTCCACTGTGTTCTGTGCAGACAGAGTCCTTCAATAAGATATTGATCACAGTTGAAAATTTCAAATGAGGGAGAGATGCTGAGAAAATCACCTTTCAAACCCTCACTTCTATAGACACATTTATAGCTTTCACCGTCAACCCTACCAACCTGAAATTCCAGATGTTACAGACACACTTGAAATATGGCTAGTGTGACCAAGCAATTATGTGTCTTTTGCATTTTTTAATAAAATGAGTTAATTATTGTTTGAATGAAGTTACTTATAAATAGACACATTTGGTTAGTGGCAACCAAACTGGAAAGCTCAAGTATAAGAAATCCAAAGATGAGAAAGAAGCAACCAGCCACCCCACTCCTGGTTGTTCTTTACTGCAGAAAATTTGATGGTCTGATCTGATCATTCGAGTATAGGTATATCTTGGGCTCTTGGACCCACGCCAGGCATTGGGAGAGTCCTTGTGGACAATGAAATAATACAGTCAACACTCAGATCCAAGAGGAATTCCCAGGAAGGGGCCCACTTGTTGACAGAGGTGAAGGGCATGGCCCAGTACAACTGTATTAGACATAATCAGAGAGTAGGTGCAGAGGGGAGGGAGGGATTTCACTCTCTCCATGAGTCCATCCTTCTCAACCCTGACTCTAGAAGACCTGAGGAAGGCAGTGGACAAGGCCTCGGAGGAGGTGAAAATTTGTACACTGAAAACTACAGGACATTGCAGAAAGAAATTAAAGAAGAGACAAGTAATTGGAATGACATACCATGTTCATAGACTGGATTATTAAATACTGTTGGCATTTCTATACTACATAAAGTGATGTACACATATCGCAACAACCCACAAAATTCCATGTCATTATTATAGAAGCGGACAGAATCCTAAAATACATATGGAACCCCCCCAAAGTAGATAAAACAATCTTGAGATCAAAGAGCAATGATGGAGATGAACAGTTCCTGAACTCAAAACACATAACAATGCCACAGTAGTCAAAACAGTCTGCTACTGGCATCAAGACAGTGAGATAGACCAATGAAATATAATAGAGAGATGCCAAATAAATGCACATATATATGGCCAACTGATCTTTGCCAAGGTTCTAAGATTACCAAGTGAAGAAAGGATAGCCTCTTCAACAATCAACAGAATGAAAAGGCAACCTATAGGATGGGAGGAAATATGTGTAAACCTTGTATCTGAATAAGGGACCAATATCCAGAATATATAAGAAACTACTACAAGTCAATTTCAAAAAAAAAGCGGGCAAATAACTGAGTTTCAAAATGGGTAAAAAGCTTCACTAGACATTTCTCCATAAAGACATACAAGTGGTCAATCTACATATGAAAATTTGCTCAACATCGCTAAGCATCAGGGAAATGGAAATCAAGCCACAAGGAGATACCACTCACACCTGTTAGGATGTGTAATATAAAAAGTTATTTAGGGCTTCCCTGGTGGCACAGTGGTTGAGAGTTTGCCTGCCGATGCAGGGGACTCATGTTCGTGCCCCGGTCTGGGAGGATCCCACATGCCGCTGAGCAGCTGGGCCCATGAGCCATGGACGCTGAGCCTGTGCTTTTGGAGCCTGTTCTCAGCAATGGGAGAGCCCACAACAATGAGAGGCCCGTGTACTGCAAAAAAAAAAAAAAGAAGAAGAAAGAAGGAAACTTAATGGATGCTTGCAAAGATGTGAAGAAGTGGAACTTCTGTACCCTGTTTTGTTCCCTGTAGTAATGTAAAATGGTGTAGACATTATGGAAAACAGAATGGAAGTCCCCCAAAAATTATTAAGAGAACTATCATAAGATCCAGCAATCACTGATTTAGGTTTATATACAAAGGAGATAAAACAAGCATGTCTAAGAGATATCTAAAAGCTCATGTCCATTGCAGCATTACACACAATACACAACATAGGAAAACTACGTAGTATCCATGGGAAGATGAATTAATAAAGAAAATCTGGTGTATACATACAGTGAAAGGTCATTCAGTCTTTGAAATAGAAGGAAATCCTGCCATTTGCAGCAACACGAAAGAACTAGGACGACATTTGTAAGAGTGAATTAAGCCAGTTACAGAAGGTCAAAAACTGAAAGAAAACTCCGAGAAGCTGAGAGTAGAAGGGTGGTTCCAAGAGCTGGCAAGAGGTTGACATGGGAAGTATCTGTTCAAGGTTAGAATGTGTTATTTGCAAAATGGAAAAGTTCTAGACACATGCTGTACAACAAGGTGCATGTAGTCAACAAGACTGACTGGACATTTCAAAACGTGTTAAGACGTTGGATTTCATTGTATATGTACTTTTACAACAATAAACTATACATATGTAAAATAAATACAAAGTGGAAAAAGGGGAAAAAAGAAGAAAAATAAGGAAAGGGAGTCAACAGAGGGAAAGAAGAAAGCAGGAGGGGTCTCGAATGTACACAGGTATCAGGAGATAATGGGAGAGAAGCTCCTCTCCCCAGGCTTTAAAGAAGACATCTCTCCAGAGTTCACTCAAGCAAGAGGGGGATGTCCTTTCTCTTCCCCATTCAACCAGAAGCACCAATAGCATCCTAAGTGTGGCCCAGGCTGTGCTCAGGTGTACACTTTTCCATGATCTCTAAACAAACCACCCCTGACTCCTCATGGCTCAGGTGCCCTTCCTGTATCTCCTTCCACTTCTCTAAAGCATTTCCGTCTTCAAGTCCAGCCCGAGGCTCCAATCCTGTCCTCACACGTGGTTCCACAGGGTGGGTCTCTGAGTTCTTAAGAGCCTCACTGTGAGTAGCAGGCACTGAATCGCACACCAGGGTTCCCCTCAGAACTATCAGCAAACTACGACCTAGGGATTCAGGATTTCTAGAACAACTTTACTCATAGACAGTCTCTTGGGTAAACAAGTGACATTTTACAATGAAGCATTTTCAGTTTTTACTGTGGTGGGGAAAATATTGACACATATATGGCAATCATATTCTATTAAAGTATGTATTTCTCAAAGGACTATCGAAAAAAAAATTTTAAGTATAACTTTCCATGTTTTAATTGACTTTACTCCCAGATTTGTTTGCTTGCAAAAGCCTTCAGAAAATACCAAGAACCTACTTCATCTGGCAGTTTGCACAGCAACATGAGAGGAGATGCTCTTGTCACACTGCTTGGTTTCTCTGTCCCACCTTGCAAAGCACAACCTCCTGTCCGCCCTCCTGGGAAGGGAGCCAGTACCTAACCAAAGCTCACACCCTGGGGTAGATTTCTTGGTTCTGTCTGCACTGTATGCAGTGTTCCTTGCCCAGCACACAGAAACAGGGCCGGCACAAGTGATGGAAGACAGACTTTCCACAGGAGAAGGACATTTCGTTTCCTTAGCACAGAATCCGATAGTGATTATTAGCCTCAAAGGAGAAAGGTGGAGTGAATTTCCTCCATCTACTCCTGAAGGCCCCTTCTAACATGGACTCCTCCAGAACTGGGTGTGGCATGTGGGTACAAGCATGGGCTCCCTGCAAAAGGAAGGAGGCATGCCTAGCACTAGGTGCTTCAGGTAAGGGGGGAGGACTCATCCCAAGGCTCTAATAGGAAACAGTTAGAATGAGGGAAGTGGCAGAGAGATGTATCATAACCATTCAGAATGCTATGAGACCTACTAAGAGATGAGATTTCTTATTAAATGAAGTTGTAATTGACCCAGTAGTAGGGATGCTGAAACCCAGCTTTGTTCATTAAGAATCCAGCTATGGAGCAACTAAGTCCGTGCACCACAACTACTAAGCCTGTGCTCTAGAGCCCGCAAGTCACAACTACTGAGCCCACGTGCCACAACTATTGAAGCCCATGCACCTAGAGCCCATGCTCTGGAACAACAGAAGCCACCGAAATGAGAAGCCCGCGCACTGCAATGAAGACCCAACACAGCCAAAAAATAATAATAATCATCATCATCCAGTAAACATTTGCCTGGGTGGTGATAGGATTTGTTTTCCAGGTTAAATGAGGCTCACTTGGTATAAAATCAATGCACACACTGAAAGTGTACAGTTTATTTACTTTTATATCCATAACCATTCATGATGCAGTGGTGATGGGAATATTTTCTAGAAAGTTGGCCCCAGTAACAGTGATGTTTAGGGGAACATAAATCAAGGGAAACACAACACAAAAAGTTCACATACACACACAGAATCATACCACTCATTTCACATACAGACACACCCAGTCTCATGCACACAAACCTACACCACCTAACCGTAATACAGCTTCTTCCTGGGACTATAGTAATTGGTTCCATTACTTGTAAATCACTTTCTATCACCAGGACCCCTACTCTCATTCCCAGCACAAATTTGGAATCAGTTTGCCCTGTACACTAAAACCAGCAAGAATGTCCCACTTTCTCATCTTCAAAGTTCTTCCTTCTGAAGTGACTGATTCCAGAATACATACCGTTTTCACGTTCTGTGAAGGCCACCTGCAATTATAGAAGAGACAACACTATGAGGATAAGATCACAGTGATGCTCAGGTCTTTTGTTCATTTGCTGACAGTAGAAAACCTGATAAGAAACAGTGGTCCAGGGAACCCAGCAAGGGTTATCAGCAAACCTACTCAGGCTGAAAGGCAAGAACTTTGCTGGGAGGATGGAACTTCCAAGTCCATTTAGGCTGGAAATTACAGAATTCTTTGTCTAGAGGAAAAATCGCTGCAGGAGAGAGAGCTCCGTACTCTACAGGCTGTAATGGGTGCTGTCAATTGTAATGTCCTGTGGAATCAGGCACCATGAGTTGGTAATAGACTCTCACTCCACATTCTCCCAACCAAGGGAATTCTATGTATCTGGAAGGAATACCCTCAAATATTCATAACTCAATTCTATTCAAAGAGAAATAAAGCAATATTTCTATCTCAGACCAGAAAAAATCCAGCTTACCTTGGGGATACAGGGAGGCTTTTCTTCCGTCCTATCATGGTGCATGTCATCTGCCACATCCTCAGGAACAGCTGGAGGGACACAGAGTAACTGTCAGGACACTGGTGATGCGGCTCAGGAATTACTCAAGGGCTTTCTTCTCAATGAGGACATGGGGTGGTGTGTATGGATGTGGGAGGTTAGTAAGTGTGGGCTGAGCTGGTGTTGGGCCATCCTCTTTGGCGGATGAAGGAAGGCAAAGGACAAGAGGAAGGAAATGAAAACAGAGCTTTGGCTTTCTAGCTAAGGGGAGCCTAATCAGAAGGAAAGGGTCGATCTAAAAAATGGTAAACACTAAAATGCATGCTCTGTTTCAATGACAGAGACCCATGACCCATCCTGCCTCTTTTGAGCTTCTGCTAAATTGCCACTGTCTCTTGATTTTTCCCAGATCACTCTTTCCCCAGCATCCACAATGCCAGCTACTGCATTTGTCATGTCTTCTATTGTATAATATTTTTTACTTGATTAACAGCAACCTCTATTAAAGGACTGAATTCCATCCTAGACAAAATATGCTATATTTATTCACTAATCACTTGTCTTAAAGAAAATCAAATACACAAGATTTGACAAAACTGAAATCCTACCATTTAGATACAGCCACTATCAATCGTATCATATTTTACTCACAGTCTTTGTTTTCTATACAATATACATATGCCCAGTGAGTCAGGGGCTGTCCATACTCTAGGGAGCTGTTCCATAAGTGGGGCACTTCGTTATGAAGAGGGAGCCCGGACTGAGCACAGCCTGTCTCTAACCCAGCTGTGCAGGAGAAGTGTACAGCCTAACAGTCAGGTTCCACTTTGAGTCTTTGGGTGTGGACTACAGGAATTGACCAATTCTAAGGCTTATGGTAATGTTATCCAATACAATAAAATAGCTCCCTGATTCTTATCTGCTTTTGGCCTTTTTAAGCAATGACACCAGCAGTGACAGATATGACCTGTACTGTATACATGGGGTCTCACACCTCTCAGAATCTGTGAGCTGACCAGGAGAATGCAGGTCTTGTGGTGAATTTCACATTAATGACTGTGCCAGAGTCACCTGATTAGTCCACCCATAGCTGCCCTGGATTCTGTGGCCACTAAGGCCACCTGAAGGGCAAGGTCTGGACCTTTGGAGATGCTAGGACTTCCAGCCAAGGATACGGATGCAGGGACTCCCTTGCTCCATGACTGAGGATCCCTTGGCTGAGTGGTAAGTGCAGGTCAGGGATCCAGAGCACCCACATTGGGACCCACCCCTGGGTTCTCAGTTTGGCTTTTCCACTTAGGAGGTCAAGAGCTGAGAACATTTATCTCTGCACCATCTCCTTCTGAGGAAAAGGAATATTAACCAAATCTGGGCAACAGCTGTGTTGAGGGAAGAACAAGGTAGTGTACAATCAGTGTGCAGTGGTGACGAGCTTTGTTGAGAGGTGAATTGTGCTGTGTAAGATGGAAATATCTCCTGAGGAAACACACACATGCTCACGCACGCAGGTTCACAATCACACCACATAGGCTCACACATGGTCCCCACCCCAACCCTGATACACACAAACCCACATCATCTAAATGATGCAGTTACTTCCAGGACCATACATCTTGGGCATGGCTCTTTACTGGGAAATCAGTCTCTAGCTCTACACCCCCAGCCCTCATCCCTGTAGGGACCCTGAAACAGGGTGTCTCTCCAAGCAAAGCCAGCAAGAGAGTCCCACCGTCTTCATCATCTAGATTGTTCCTCAGCACAGGGGTGACCTCTGAATACATACCGCTTTTGTTTGCTGTCCAATCCACCTGTGATTAGAGAATAGAAAACAGTGTAAGGATCTCAGCATCCTGTGCTCTGTGGACACAGGTATTTCATCTCTTTTTTTGTCCTCAGAAAAGCAAATGGGGAACTGTTGTTCAGTCAATGGCCCCAAAAGAAACCAGAGAAGACAGCTGTGGGAAAGGCTCGATCTTTGCCTGGAAGATCTCTCAGGTCCACTTTGAGGAGCAAATACAAAAGTCTATTTCAAGGAGGGAAATTTTCTGCTGAGGAAAGTGTGTCTGACTCTACAGTTCCTAACTGATGTTGCCATTTTTTAAATGGCCTTTTGAATGAGTTATCTGTTGGGAAAGAGCTTCAAATCAGCATGCATCCAACCAAGCAAAATTGTATACATCAGCTGTCTTGAACATTGTAGATCTTCAGATCTGAAATCAATTGGAAAAGAAAGAAATGAAGCAAACTTTTAATCTCTGATAAATAAGGGGAGCTTACCCTGGAGGAAGAAGGAGCCTCTTCAACTGCCCTCACATAGGGCAGTTTCTCCAACAGGTCCTCAGGGGGCTCTAGGAGGACACAGAGTAAGTGTCAGGACACTGGTGATGCTGCTCAGGAATTACTCAGAGAGCCTCGTTAATGTGGACACAGGGTGGGAGTGTATGGATGCAGGTGGTTACTGAGTGTGGACTGAGGTGCTGTTGGACAAACCTCCCTGGTGGGTGGAGGAAGGCAAAGGGGAGGAACATTTCAGAAATGAGGAAGAGAACCTTTAGCTTTCTAGCTGTAGGGAACCTAATCAATTTGAAAGTGTCAGTCTGAAAAAGCTTGAACACTAACATTGCACTATGTTTCAGTATAGAGTCCCACGGCCCCTCTGCCCATTTGAAAGTCCCTCCAAATCCCCCTTCTTCTTGAAATGTTACAAGACTCTTTCAGCTTCCTTCTAATCAAATATGTTGCTCCTTCATTCATCGTCCATTCTGTTGGATTGTTGACTTATTTTATTGTGATGAAATATACATATTTATGCTTTTCCTAATTTTGAAGTATACAGTTCACTAGCATTTCTAACTTTCACAATGCTGTGTACCCATCAACACAATCTACATCTTAATCTTTTGCATCATTTCAACGTAACCTCTGTACCCACTAAATCATAATCCACCTTACTCCTGCCTACTGACCTTGGTTATTTCTGCTTCCGGTGTCTGTGAGTTTGCCTACACTAGGTACCTTATACAAGTGGAATCATATAATATTTGTCTTTCTGCGCCTGCCTTATTTCACTAACAATAATATATTTTTTATATTATTTGGATCATTCATTTTGTAGCATAAGTCAATCTTTAATTCCTTTTTATGGTTGAAAATTATTCCATTCTATGTATATATCACATTTTATTTATCCATTCATCACCTCATGGACTTTGGATTGTTTCTATCTTTTGGCTACTAAGAATAATGCTACTATGAACATTAGTGTACACATTTCTGTATGGCACCACAATGGTGACAAATAATATTGTACATATTTCAAATATCATTGAATATAACAACAGAAAGTGTGACTCTTAGCTGAACTATAGACTTTTAATTAGTAAAAATATACTTACATTGTTTCACTAATTGTAACAAATATACTCCACCTATGTTATATATTATTAATAACTGAAACTGGAGCGATAGGATACAGGAATTTTCTGTATTGCATGTACAACATTTATGTCAATATAATCCTGTTCTAAATAATGTCTAATAATTTAAAGAAATTTCGAAACACAGTTTCAGAGAGGGATGTGTTGTTGCTAAGTTCAAAAATCAGCTAATGTCTAAACCGTAACTAGAGACCATCTTCACTCTTAAACATGAACCAAATTTTGAATTTTAAATGCATGTTTACTTCCATGGTTAAAACAGTACCATCTGGCTTAGTAAGTTTCAATTTGAACACATGGAATAAAAAAAGAATACTGCTTAATATTTCATAGCTTTTTCTTCAATATGAGGCACTGAATCAACTAGAATAATTGTTCTTGAGTGAACCTAATGAGACATTTTCCACAGTACCTTCAGCTGGGTCATTTATAGGGTTCACCCTAAAATGTGGCCGGATGTGGATCTTTTTCAGCCAGCCTGGGATTGATATTCTTGACCTCTGATGAGTGTTTCTTCTTCTCGCATTCTGGAAGCAGCATCCTGGGAAATGCATTACAATAGAGACAACTATTGACATCTTGCTGGCAGAAGACCATGGGGAAATTAGCAATAATTTATTCACAGTTCAATCCTTTGGTCCCTTTCCTCACCAGCGGCCCAGCAGAGCCTCCTGAATCAAAGTTGGACTTAGGAAGATCTTGCAGTTTGCTATGCAGGGAAAACACCCAACAGACAGGTTTTGTGGGCAAATATCTTTATTTAACTGAGAATGTTTAGAAACTCAGCAAGCCATTGGGACCATGACTGATGGACTGGATTCAAATCCCGTTTAGAAGAAGCATGTACTTGGGAAAGATATGTAGATCCCTCTTTGCCTCAGTTCCCTGTTCTGAGATGTAGGAATGTTAATATGGCCTACTTTTAGCATTATGTCATGTGGCCAAAAATGATTGAATGCAGGTAAAATGTTTGAAAAGTAAAGGACCAGTGCTTCACAAATGCTCTGTAAGTGTTCAATCCTGAATGATGGCAAGAAGAAGCTGGATATTTCGTAGCTGTTGAAAGGAGAGAAGGGATTTGACGGCTCCAAGTAAAGGGGGTTTCAAGCTTACTCTTCAGCTTTTTCATGGGAACAATGCTTTACAGCTCATGGAGAATATCCATTATCATGTCTGACACCCAGCCCTCTTGGGGGTGAAGCGGAGGGCAAAGTGGGGGCTGTAACCCATATGTTATGGTGGAGGGTGTGGAAATTTAGAGAGATAAGTGACTGTCCAAGAGTCACAACCATGATGAATGATGGATCACGGACAGGACAGACAGAGCCAGTGCCTACCCTGAGCTCAATCCCTGGGGTAGATCTCTTGGTTCTGTCTTCACTGTATGCAGTGTTTCTTGCCCAGCACACAGAAACAGGGCCGGCACAAGTGATGGAAGACAGACTTTCCACAGGAGAAGGACATTTCGTTTCCTTAGCACAGAATCCGATAGTGAATATTAGCCTCAAAGGAGAAAGGTGGAGTGAATTTCCTCCATCTACTCCTGGAGGCTCCTTCTTTCTCGGACTCCTCCAGAACTGGGTGTGGCATGTGGGTACAAGCATGGGCTCCCTGCAAAAGGAAGGAGGCCTGCCTAGCACTAGGTGCTTCAGGTAAGGGGGGAGGACTCATCCCAAGGCTCTAATAGGAAACAGTTAGAATGAGGGAAGTGGCAGAGAGATGTATCATAACCATTCAGAATGCTATGAGACCTACTAAGAGATGAGATTTCTTATTAAATGAAGTTGTAATTGACCCAGTAGTAGGGATTCTGAAACCCAGTTTTATTCATTAAGAATCCAGCCATGGGACCCGGAGGAAGATGGCGGAAGAGTAAGACGCGGAGATCACCTTTCTCCCCACAGATACATCAGAAATTCATCTATCTACACGTGGAACAACTCCTACAGAACACCTACTGAATGCTGACAGAAGACCTCAGATCCCCCAAAAGGCGAGAAACTCCCCACATAACTGGGTAGGGCAAAATAAAATAGAATAAACAGAGACAAAACGATAGGGACGGGACCTGCACCAGTGGGAGGGAGCCGTGAAGGAGGAAAGGTTTCCAAACACTACAAGCCCCTTCGCGGGCGGAGACTGCAGGTGGCGGAGGGGGAAAGCTTCGGAGTAGCAGAGGAGAGCACAGCAACAGGGGTGTGGAGGGCAAAGTGGAGAGATTCCGGGACATTGGATCGGTGCCCTCAGGCACACACCAGCCCGAGAGGCTTGTCTGCTCAGCCGCTGGGGCGGGTGGGGCTGGGAGCTGAGGCACGGGTATTGGCTTTCAGTCGGAGCGCAGGGAGAGGACTGGGGCTGGCGGCAGGAAGAGAGCCTGAAGGGGTTAGTGCACCACGGCTAGCCCGGAGAGAGTCCGGGGAAAAAGTCTGGAGCTGCCGAAGAGGCAAGAGACTTTTTCTTCCCTTTTGTTTCCTGGTGCATGATGAGAGGGCATTAAGAGGGCTGCTTGGGGAAGCGCCGGAGATGGGCGCGAGCCGCGGCTAAAGGCGCGGACCCCGGAGACGGGCGTGGGATGCTGGGGCTGCTGCTGCCACCGCCGCAGGGCCTGTGTGCGAGCGCGGGTCACTGTCCGCCCCGCCTTCCGGGGGGCCTGTGCACCCCACCACTGCCGGGGTCCCGGGACCCGGGGGCGGTTTTCCCGGGAAAGCGCACGGAGCGCCTCGGGCTGCTGCAACGTCACGCCGGCCTCTGCCGCTGCAGGCCCGCCCCACACTGCGCGCCCCTCCCTCCCCTCTGCCGGAGTGAGCCAGAGCCCCCGAATCAGCGGCTCCTTTAAACCCGTCCCGTCTGAGCGAAGAACGGACGCCCTCCGGCGACACTATGCACAGAGGCGGGGCCAGGTCCAAGGCTGAGACCCGGGAGCTGTGAGAGCAGAGAAGAGACAGGGAAATCACTCTGTGCAGCCTCGGAGGCAGCGGATTAAAGCTCCACGGTCCACTTGATGTGCCCTGCGTCTGTGGAGTGCATGAATAGACAGCGAATCATCCCAAATTGAGGAAGTGGACTTTGAGGACAAGATTTAAGACTTTGCCCCCTTTTCCTCTTTTTACAACGAATTATCCCAAATTAAGGAGGTGGACTTAGAGAGCAAGGTTTCAGACTTCTCGCCCTTTTCCTCTTTTTACAACGAATTATCCCAAATTGAGGAGGTGGACTTGGAGAGCAAGATTTTTGATTTTTCCCCCTGCTCTCTTTTTGTGAATGTGTATGTGTATTCTTCTGTGTGAGATTCTCTCTGTATAGCTTTGCTTCCACCATATGTCCCAGGGTTCTATCTGTCCGTTTTTATTTCAATAATTATTTTTTAATTTTAATAACGCTACTATATTTCATATTTTAAATAATTTCACTTTACCTGCTCTTTATTTTTTTCCTACCTTCCCTTCCTCCCTCCCTCCCTCCGCCCCTCCTTTCCTTCTCTTTCTTTCCTTCCTCCCTCCCTCCCTCCCTTCTTCCTTTCACTCTTTCTTTTTCTTTCCTTCCTCCCTCCCTCCCTCCCTCCTGTCTTTCTATCCTTCCTCCCTCCCTCCCACCCTTCTTCCTTTCACTTTGTTTTCTTTCCTTCCTCCCTCCCTCATTCCTGTCTTTCTTTCTTTCCTTCCTTCCTCCCTCCCTCCCTCCCTTCTTCCTTTCACTCTTTCTTTTTCTTTCCTTCCTCCCTCCCTCACTCCTGTCTTTCTTTCTTTCCTTCCTCCCACCCTCCTTTCTTCCATTCACTCTTCCTTTTTCTTTCATTCTTCCCTCCCTCCTTTCTTTCTTTCTTTCCATCCTTCCTCCCTCCCTCCTTTCTTTCTTTCTTTCTTTCTTTCTTTCTTTCTTTCTTTCTTTCTTTCTTTCTTTCTTTCTTCCTTCCTGCCTTTCTTTCCTTCCTCCTTTCTTTCTCTCTCTCTTTCTTTCTTCTACTAATTCTTTCTTTCTACTTTTTTTCCCTTTTATTCTGAGCCGGGTAGATGAAAGGCTCTTGGTGCTGCAGCCAGGAGTCAGTGCTGTGCCTCTGAAGTGGGAGAGCCAACTTCAGGACACGGGTCCACAAGAGACCTCCCAGCTCCACATAATATCAAGCAGCGAAAATCTCCCAGAGATCTCCACCTCAACACCAGCACCCAGCTTCAGTCAACGACCAGCAAACTACAGTGCTGGTCACCCTATGCCAAGCAACTAGCAAGGCAGGAACACAACCCCACCCATTAACAGAGAGGCTGCCTAAAAACATAATAAGGTCACAGGCAACGCAAAACACACCACCAGACGTGGACCTGTCCACAAGAAAGACAAGATCCAGCCTTAACCACCAGAACACAGGCACTAGTCCCCCCCACCAGGAAGCCTACACAACCTACTGAAACAACCTTAGCCACTGGGGACAGACACCAAAAACAACGGGAACTACGAATCTGCAGCCTGCAAAAAGGAGACCCCAAACACAGTAAGATAAGCAGAATGAGAAGACAGAAAAACACACAGCAGGTGAAGGAGCAAGATAAAAACCTACCAGACCTAACAAATGAAGAGGTAATAGGTAGTCTACCTGAAAAAGAATTCAGAATAATGATAGTAAAGATGATCCAAGATTCTATTTCCAAGATCCAAAATCTTGGAACTAGAATAGACAAAATGCAGGAAACAGTTAACAAGGACCTAGAAGAACTAAAGATGAATGAAGCATCGATTAAAAACACAATAAATGAAATGAAAAATACTCTAGATGGGATCAATAGCAGAATAACTGAGGCAGAAGAACGGATAAGTGAGGTGGAAGATAAAATAGTGGAAATAACTGATGCAGAGCAAAATAAAGAAAAAAGAATGAAAAGAACAGAGGACAGTCTCAGAGACCTCTGGGACAACATTAAACGCACCAACATTCGAATTATAGGGGTTCCAGAAGAAGAAGAGAAAAAGAAAGGGACTGAGAAAAGATTTGAAGAGATTATAGTTGAAAACTTCCCTAATATGGGAAAGGAAATAGTGAATCAAGTCCAGGAGGCACAGAGAGTCCCATACAGAATAAATCCAAGGAGAAATACATCAAGACACATATTAATCAAACTGTCAAAAATTAAACACAAAGAAATCATATTAAAAGCAGCAAGGGAAAAGCAACAAATAACACACAAGGGAATCCCCATCAGGTTAACAGCTGATCTCTCAGCAGAAACTCTACAAGCCAGAAGGGAGTGGCAGGACATAATTAAAGTGATGAAGGAGAGAAACCTGCAACCAAGATTACTCTACCCAGCAAGGATCTCATTCAGATTTGATGGAGAAATTAAAACCTTTACAAACAAGCAAAAGCTGAGAGAGTTCAGCACCACCAAACCAGCTTTACAACAAATGCTAAAGGAACTTCTCTAGGCAAGAAACACAACAGAAGGAATATACCTACAATAAGGAACCCAAAGCAATTAAGGAAATGGGAATAGGAACATACATATCAACAATTACCTTAAATGTAAATGGACTAAATGCTCCCACCAAAAGACACAGAGTGGCTGAATGGATACAAAAACAAGACCCATATATATGCTGTCTACAAGAGACCCACTTCAGACCTAGAGACACATACAGACTGAAAGTGAGGGGATGGAAAAAGATATTCCATGCAAATGGAAATCAAAAGAAAACTGGAGTAGCAATTCTTATATCAGACAAAATAGACTTTAAAATAAAGACTATTAGAAGAGACAAAGAAGGACACTACATAACGATAAAGGGATCGATCCAAGAAGAAGATATAACAATTGTAAATATTTATGCACCCAACATAGGAGCACCTCAATACATAAGGCAAATACTAACAGCCATAAAAGGGGAAATCGACAGTAACACAATCATAGTAGGGGACTTTAACACCCCACTTTCACCAATGGACAGATCATCCAAAATGAAAATAAATAAGGAAACACAAGCTTGAAATGATACATTAAACAAGATGGACTTAATTGAGATTTATAGGACATTCCATCCAAAAACAACACAATACACATTTTTCTCAAGTGCTCATGGAACATTCTCCAGGATAGATCATATCTTGTGTCACAAATCAAGCCTTGGTAAATTTAAGAAAATTGAAATTGTATCAAGTATCTTTTCCGAACACAATGCTATGAGACTAGACATCAATTACAGGAAAAGATCTGTAAAAAATACAAACACATGGAGGCTAAACAATACACTACTCAATAACGAAGTGATCACTGAAGAAATCAAAGAGGAAATTAAAAAATACCTAGAAACAAATGACAACGGAGACACGACGACCCAAAACCTATGGGACGCAGCAAAAGCAGTTCTAAGGGGGAAGTTTATAGCAATACAATCCCACCTTAAGAAACAGGAAACATCTCGAGTAAACAACCTGACCCTGCACCTAAAGCAATTAGAGAAAGAAGAACAAAAGACCCCCAAAGTTAGCAGAAGGAAAGAAATCATAAAGATCAGATCAGAAATAAATGAAAAAGAAATGAAGGAAACGATAGCAAAGATCAATAAAACTAAAAGCTGGTTCTTTGAGAAGATAAACAAAATTGATAAACCATTAGCCAGACTCATCAAGAAAAAAAGGGAGAAGACTCAAATCAATAGAATTAGAAATGAAAAAGGAGAAGTAACAACTGACACTGCAGAAATACAAAAGATCATGAGAGATTACTACAAGCAACTCTATGCCAATAAAATGGACAACCTGGAAGAAATGGACAAATTCTTAGAAATGCACAACCTGCCAAGACTGAATCAGGAAGAAATAGAAAATATGAACAGACCAATCACAAGCACTGAAATTGAAACTGTGATAAAAAATCTTCCAACAAACAAAAGCCCAGGACCAGATGGCTTCACAGGCGAATTCTATCAAGCATTTAGAGAAGAGCTAACACCTATCCTTCTGAAACTCTTCCAAAATATAGCAGAGGGAGGATCACTCCCAAACTCATTCTACGAGGCCACCATCACCTTGATAGAAAACCAGACAAGGATGTCACAAAGAAAGAAAACTACAGGCCAATATCACTGATGAACATAGATGCAAAAATCCTCAATAAAATACTAGCAAACAGAATCCAACAGCACATTAAAAGGATCATACACCATGATCAAGTGGGGTTTATTCCAGGAATGCAAGGATTCTTCAATATACGCAAACCAATCAATGTGATACACCATATTAACAAATTGAAGGAGAAAAACCATATGATCATCTCAATAGATGCAGAGAAAGCTTTCAACAAAATTCAACACCCATTTATGATAAAAACCCTGCAGAAAGTAGGCATAGAGGGAACTTTCCTCAACATAATAAAGGCCATATATGACAAACCCACAGCCAACATTGTCCTCAATGGTGAAAAACTGAAACCATTTCCACTAAGATCAGGAACAAGACAAGGCTGCCCACTCTCACCAATATTATTCAACCTAGTTTTGGAAGTTTCAGCCACAGCAATCAGAGAAGAAAAGGAAATAAAAGGAATCCAAATTGGAAAAGAAGAAGTAAAGCTGTCACTATTTGCAGATGACATGATACTGTACATAGAGAATCCTAAAGATGCTACCAGAAAACTACTAGAGCTAATCAATGAATTTTGAAAAGTAGAGGATACAAAATTAATGCACAGAAATGTCTGGCATTCCTGTACAGTAATGATGAAAAATCTGAAAATGAAATCAGGAAAACACTCCCATTTACCATTGCAACAAAAAGAATAAAATATCTAGGAATAAACCTACCTAAGGAGACAAAAGACCTGTATGCAGAAAATTATAAGACACTGATGAAAGAAATTAAAGATGATACAAATAGATGGAGAGATATACCATGCTCCTGGATTGGAAGAATCAATATTGTGAAAATGATTCTACTACCCAAAGCAATCTACCGATTCAATGCAATCCCTATCAAACTACCACTGGCATTTTTCACAGAACTAGAACAAAAAATTTCACAATTTTTTTGGAAAAACAAAAGACCACGAATAGCCAAAGCAATCTTGAGAACGAAAAACGGAGCTGGAGGAATCAGGCTCCCTGACTTCAGACTATACTACAAAGCTACAGTAATCAAGACAGTGTGGTACTGGCACAAAAACAGAAAGATAGATCAATGGAACAGGATAGAAAGCCCAGAGATAAACCCATGCACATATGGTCAACTTATCTTTGATAAAGGAGTCAGGAATGTACAGTGAAGAAAGGACAGCCTCTTCAATAAGTGGTGCTGGGAAAACTGGACAGGGACATGTAAAAGTATGAGATTAGATCATTCCCTAACACCATACACAAAAATAAGCTCAAAATGGATTAAAGACCTAAATGTAAGGCCAGAAACTATCAAACTCTTAGAGGAAAACATAGGCAGAACACTCTACGACATCAATCACAGCAAGATCCTGTTGGACCCACCTCCTAGAGAAATGGAAATAAAAACAAAGATAAACAAATGGGACCTAATGAAACTTCAAAGCTTTTGCACAGCAAAGGAAACCATAAACAAGACCAAAAGACAACCCTCAGAATGGGAGAAGATATTTGCAAATGAAGCAACTGACAAAGGATTAATCTCCAAAATTTATAAACAGCTCATGCAGCTCAATAGCAAAAAAACAAACAACCCAATCCAAAAATGGGCAGAAGACTTAAATAGGCATTTCTCCAAAGAAGATATACAGACTGCCAACAAACACATGAAAGAATGCTCAACATCATTAATCATTAGAGAAATGCAAATCAAAACTACAAAGAGATATCATCTCACACCAGTCAGAATGGCCATCATCAAGAAATCTAGAAACAATAAATGCTGGAAAGGGTGTGGAGAAAAGGGAACAATCTTGCACTGCTGGTGGGAATGTGAATTGGTACAGCCACTATGGAGAACAGTATGGAGGTTCCTTAAAAAACTAGAAATAGAACTACAATATGACCCAGCAATCCCACTACTAGGCATATACTCTGAGAAAACCATAATTCAAAAAGAGACACATACCAAAATGTTCATTGCAGCTGTATTCACAATAGCCGGGAGCTGGAAACAACCTAAGTGTCCATTATCGGATGAATGGATAAAGAAGATGTGGCACATATATACAATGGAATATTACTCAGCCATAAAAAGAAACGAAACTGAGCTATTTGTAATGAGGTGGATAGACCTAGAGACTGTCATACAGAATGAAGTAACTCAGAAAGAAAAAGACAAATACTGTATGCTAACACATATATATGGAATTAAAAAAAATGTAATGAATAACCTAGGGGGAAAACGGGAACAAAGACAGAGACCTACTTCAGAATGGACTTGAGGATATGAGGAGGAGGAAGGGTAAGCTGTGACAAAGTGAAAGAGAAGCATGGACATATATACACTACCAAATGTAAGGTAGATAGATAGTGGGAACCAGCCGGAGAGCACAGGGACATAAGCTCGGTGCTTTGTGACCGCCTGAGGGGAGGGATGGGGAGGGTGGGAGGGAGGGAGATGCATGAGGGAAGGGATGTGGGAACAGATGTAAATGTATAACTGATTCACTTTGTTATAAAGCAGAAACTAATAAAAAAAATTATCTTTGAGCCGAAAAGGAAAAAAAAGAAGTAATCAATAAAAATTATTAATATACTCTCACAAATAAAAAAAAAAGAATCCAGCCATAGAGCAACTAAGCCCGTGCACCACAACTACTAAGACTGGGCTCTAGAGCCCGCAAGTCACAACTACTGAGCCCACGTGCCACAACTATTGAAGCCCATGCACCTAGAGCCCGTGCTCTGGAACAACACAAGCCACCGAAATGTGAAGCCCGTGCACAGCAACGAACACCCAACACAGCCAAAAAAAAAAAAAAAAAAAAAGAATCCAGTAAACATTTGCCTGGGTGGTGATAGGATATGTTTTCCAGGTTATATGAGGCTCACTTGGTATAAAATCAATGCACACACCGAAAGTGTACAGTTTATTTACTTTTATATCCATACCCATTCATGATGCAGTGGTGATGGGAATATTTTCTAGAAAGTTGGCACCAGTAACAATGATGTTTAGGGGAACATAAATCAAGGGAAACACAACACAAAAAGTTCACATACACACACAGAATCATACCACTCATTTCACATACAGACACACCCAGTCTCATGCATACAAACCTACACCACCTAACCGTAATACAGCTTCTTCCTGGGACTATAGCAATTGGTCACATTACTTGTAAATCACTTTCTATCACCAGGACCCCTACTCTCATTCCCAGCGCAAATTTGGAATCAATTTGCCCTCTACACTAAAACCAGCAAGAATGTCCCACTTTCTCATCTTCAAAGTTCTTCCTCCCCAAGTGACTGATTCCAGAATGCATACCGTTTTCACGTTCTGTGAAGGCCACCTGCAATTACAGAAGAGAAAACACTATGAGGATAAGATCACAGTAATGCTCAGGTCTTTTGTTCATTTGCTGACAGCAGAAAACCTCATAAGAAACAGTGGTCCAGGGAACCCAGCAAGGGTTATCAGAGCAAACCTACTCAGGCTGAAAGGCAAGAACTTTGCTGGGAGGATGGAACTTCCAAGTCCATTTAGGTTGGAAATTACAGAGTTCTTTTCCTACAGGAAAAATCGCTGCAGAAGAGAGAGCTCCGTACTCTACAGGCTGTAATGGATGCTGTCAATTTTAATGTCCTGTGGAATCAGGCACCATGAGTTGGTAATAGACTCTCACTCCACAATCTCCCAACCAAGCGAGTTGTATATATCTGGAAGGAATACCCTCAAATATTCATAACTTAATTCTATTCAAAGAGAAATAAAGCAATATTTCTATCTCAGACCAGAAAAAATCCAGCTTACCTTGGGGATCCACGGAGGCTTTTCTTCTGTCCTATCACGGTGCAGGTCATGAGCCACATCCTCAGGGAGAGCTGGAGGGACACAGAGTAACAATTAGGACACTGGTAAAGCTGCTCAGGAAATACTCAGGGGCTTTCTTCTCGATGAGGACATGGGGTGGTGTGTATGGATGTGGGAGGTTAGTAAGTGTGGGCTGAGCTGGTGTTGGGCCATCCTCTTTGGCGGATGAAGGAAGGCAAAGGACAAGAGGAAGGAAATGAAAACAGAGCTTTGGCTTTCTAGCTAAGGGGAGCCTCATCAGAAGGGAAGGGTCGATCTAAAAAATGGTAAACACTAAAATGCATGCTCTGTTTCAATGACACAGACCCATGACCCATCCTGCCTCTTTTGAGTTTCTGCTAAATTGCCACTGTCTCTTGATTTTTTCCAGATCACTCTTTCCCCAGCATCCACAATGCCAACTACTGCATTTATCATGTCTTCTGTTGTATGATATTTTATACCTGATTAACAGCAACCTCCATTAAAGGACTGAATTCAGTCCTAGACAAAATATGCTATATTTATTCACGAATCACTTGTCTTAAAGAAAATCAAATACACAAGATTTGACAAAACTGAAATCCTACCATTTAGATACCACCACTATCAATCGTATCATATTTTACTCCCAGTCTTTGTTGTCTATAAAATATACGTATGCCCACTGTGACAGGGGTTGTCCATACTCTAGGGAGCTGTTCCATAAGTGGGACACTTCGTTATGAGGAGGGAGCCCAGACTGAGTACAGCCTGTCTCTAACCCAGCTGTGCAGGAGAAGTGTACAGCCTAACAGTCAGGTTCCACTTTGAGTCCTTGGGTGTGGGCTACAGGAATTGACCAATTCTAAGGCTTATGGTAATGTTATCCAATACAATAAAATAGCTCCCTGATTCTTATCTGCTTTTGGCCTTGTTTAAGCAATGACACCAGCACTGACAGATATGACCTGTACTGTATACATGGGGTCTCACACCTCTCAGAATCTGGGAGCTGACCAGGAGAATGCAGGTCCTGAGGTGAATTTCACATTAATGACTGTGCCAAAGTCAACTGATAAGTCCACCCATAGCTGCCCTGGATTCTGTGACCACTAAGGCCACCTGATGGGCAAGGTCTGGACCTTTGGAGATGCTAGGACTTCCAGCCAAGGATACGGATGCAGAGACTCCCTTGCTCCATGACTGAGGATCCCTTGGCTGAGTGGTAAGTGCAGGTCAGGGATCCAGAGCACCCACATTGGGACCCACCCCTGGGTTCTCAGTTTGGCTTTTCCACTTAGGAGGTCAAGAGCTGAGAACATTTATCTCTGCACCATCTCCTTCTGAGGAAAAGGAATATTAACCAAATCTGGGCAACAGCTGTGTTGAGGGAAGAACAAGGTAGTGTACAGACAGTGTGCAGTGGTGATGAGGTTTGTTGCCAGGTGAATTGTGCTGTGTAAGAGGGAAATATCTCATGAGGAAACACACACACGCTCACGCATGCAGGTTTACAATCACACCACATAGGCTCACACATGGACCCCACCCCAACCCTGATACACACAAACCCACATCATCTAAATGATGCAGTTACTTCCAGGACCATAGAACTTGGGCATGGCTCTTTACTGGGAAATCAGTCTCTAGCTCTACACCCCCAGCCCTCATCCCTGTAGGGACCCTGAATCAGGGTGTCTCTCCAAGCAAAGCCAGCAAGAGAGTCCCACCTTCTTCATCATCTAGGTTGTTCCTCAGCACAGGGGTGATCTCTGAATACATACCGTTTTTGTTTGCTGTCCAATCCACCTGTGATTAGAGAAGAGAAAACAGTGTAAGGATCTCAGCATCATGTGCTCTGTGGACACAGGTATTTCATCTCTTCTTTTGTCCTCAGAAAAGCAAATGGGAAACTGTTGTTGAGTCAATGGCCCCAAAAGAAACCAGAGAAGACAGCTGTGGTAAAGGCTCGATCTTTGCCTGGAAGACCTCTCAGGTCCACTTTGAGGAGCAAATACAAAAGTCTATTTCAAGGAGGGAAATTTTCTGCTGAGGAAAGTGTGTCTGACCCTACAGTTTCTAACTGATGTTGCCATTTTTTAAATGGCCTTTTGAATAAGTTATCTGTTGGGAAAGAGCTTCAATCAGCATGCATCCAACCAAGCAAAATTGTATACATCAGCTGTCTTGAACATTGTAGATCTTCAGATCTGAAATCAATTGGAAAAGAAAGAAATGAAGCAAACTTTTAATCTCTGATAAATAAGGGGAGCTTACCCTGGAGGTAGAAGGAGCCTCTTCAACTGCCCTCACATAGGGCAGTTCCTCCAAACGGTCCTCATGGGGCTCTAGGAGGACACAGAGTAAGTGTCAGGACACTGGTGATGCTGCTCAGGAATTACTCAGAGAGCCTCGTTAATGTGGACACAGGGTGGGAGTGTATGGATGCAGGTGGTTACTGAGTGTGGACTGAGGTGCTGTTGGACAAACCTCCCTGGTGGGTGGAGGAAGGCAAAGGGGAGGAACATTTCAGAAATGAGGAAGAGAACCTTTAGCTTTCTAGCTGTAGGGAACCTAATCAATTTGAAAGTGTCAGTCTGAAAAAGCTTGAACACTAACATTGCACTATGTTTCAGTATAGAGTCCCACGGCCCCTCTGCCCATTTGAAAGTCCCTCCAAATCCCCCTTCTTCTTGAAATGTTACAAGACTCTTTCAGCTTCCTTCTAATCAAATATGTTGCTCCTTCATTCATCGTCCATTCTGTTGGATTGTTGACTTATTTTATTGTGATGAAATATACATATTTATGCTTTTCCTAATTTTGAAGTATACAGTTCACTAGCATTTCTAACTTTCACAATGCTGTGTACCCATCAACACAATCTACATCTTAATCTTTTGCATCATTTCAACGTAACCTCTGTACCCATTAAATCATAATCCACCTTACTCCTGCCTCCTGACCTTGGTCATTTCTACTTCCGGTGTCTGTGAGTTTGCCTACACTAGGTACCTCATACAAGTGGAATCATATAATATTTGTCTTTCTGCGCCTGCCTTATTTCACTAACAATAATATAATTTTTATATTATTTGGATCATTCATTTTGTAGAATAAGTCAAACTGTAATTCCTTTTTATGGTTGAAAATTATTCCATTCTGTGTAGATATCACATTTTATTTATCCATTCATCACCTCATGGACTTTGGATTGTTTCTATCTATTGGCTACTAAGAATAATGCTACTATGAACATTAGTGTACGCATTTCTCTATGGCACCATAATGGTGACAAATAATACTGTACATATTTCAAATATCATTGAATATAACAACACAAGGTGTGACTCTTAGGTGAACTATGGACTTTTAATTAGTAAAAATATACTTACATTGTTTCACTAATTGTAACAAATGTACTTCACCTATGCTATATATTATTAATAGCTGAAACTGGAGTGATAGGATACAGGAATTTTCTGTATGGATGTACAACTTTTATGTCAGTATAATCCTGTTCTAAATAATGTCTAATAATTTAAAGAAATCTCAAAACATGGTTTCAGGGAGGGATGTGTTGTTGCTAACGTTCAAAAATCAGCTAATGTCTAAACCATAACTAGAGACCATCTTCCCTCTTAAACATGAACCAAATTTTGAATTTTAAATGTATGTTTACTTCCATGGTTAAAACAGTACCAGCTGGCTTAGTAAGTTTCAATTTGAACACATGGAATAAAAGAAGAATACTGCTTAATATTTCATAGCTATTTCTTAAATATGAGGCACTGAATAAACTAGAATAATTACTCTTGAGAGAACCTAATGAAAAATTTTCCACAGTACCTTCAGCTGGGTCATTTATAGCGTGCACCCTAAAATGTGGCCAGATGCGGATCTTTTTCAGCCAGCCTGGGATTGATATTCTTGACCTCTGATGAGTGTTTCTTCTTCTCGCATTCTGGGAGCAGCATCCTGGGAAATGCATTACAATAGAGACAACTATTGACATCATGCTGGCAGAAGACCATGGGGAAATTACCAATAATTTATTTACAGTTCAATCCTTTGGTCCCTTTCCTCACCAGCTGCCCAGCAGAGCCTCCTGAATCAAAGTTGGACTTAGGAAGATCTTGCAGTTTGCTATGCAGTGAAAACACCCAACAGACAGGTTTTGTGGGCAAATATCTTTATTTAACTGAGAATGTCTAGAAACTCAGCAAACCATTGGGACAATGACTGATGGACTGGATTCAAATCCCGTTTAGAAGAAGCATGTACTTGGGAAAGATATATAGATCCCTCTTTGCCTCAGTTCCCTGTTCTGAGATGTAGGAATGCTAATATGGCCTACTTTTAGCATTATGTCATGGGGCCAAAAATGATTGAATATAGGTAAAATGTTTGAAAAATAAAGGACCGGTGCTTCAAAAAGCTCTATAAGTGTTCAATCCTGAATGATGGCAAGAATAAGCTGGATATTTCATAGCTGTTGAAAGGAGAGGATGGATTTGACGGCAACAAGTAAAGGAGGGATTCAAGTTTACTCTTCAGCTTTTTCATGGGAACAATGCTTTACAGCTCATGGAGAATATCCATGATCATGTCTGACACCTAGCCCTGTTGGGGGTGAAGGGGAGGGCAAAGTGGGGGTTGTAACCCTTATGTTATGGTGGAGGGTGTGGAAATTTAGAGAGAAAAGTGACTGTCCAAGAGTCACAACCACGATGAATGATGGATTATGGACAGGACAGAGAGAGCCAGTGCCTACCCTGAGCTCAATACGTGGGGTAGATCTCTGGGGTTTCTCTTCACCTTATGCAGTGTTCCTTGCCCAGCACACAGAAACACAGCCGGCACAAGTGATGGAAGACAGACTTTCCACAGGAGAAGGACATTTCGTTTCCTTAGCACAGAATCCGATAGTGAATATTAGCCTCAAAGGAGAAAGGTGGAGTGAATTTCCTCCATCTACTCCTGGAGGCTCCTTCTTTCTCGGACTCCTTCAGAAATGGCTGTGGCATGTGGGTACAAGCATGGGCTCCCTGCAAAAGGAAGGAGGCCTGCCTAGCACTAGGTGCTTCAGGTAAGGGGGAAGGACTCATCCCGAGGCTCTAATAGGAAACAGTTAGAAAGAGGGAAGTGGCAGAGAGATGCATCATAACCATTCAGAATGCTATGAGACCTACTAAGAGATGAGATTTCTTATTAAATGAAGTTGTAATTGAACCAGTAGTAGGCATGCTGAAACCCAGTTTTGTTCATTAAGAATCCAGCCATGGAGCAACTAAGTCCGTGCACCACAACTACAAAGCCTGTGCTCTAGAGCCTGCAAGTCACAACTACTGAGCCCAAGTGCCACAACTATTGAAGCCCATGCACATAGAGCCCGTGCTCTGGAACAAGAGAAGCCACCGAAATGAGAAGCCCGCGCACTGCAACGAAGAGCCAACACAGCCAAAAGAAAAAAAATCCAGTAAACATTTGCTTGGGTGGTGATAGGATTTGTTTTCCAGGTTAAATGAGGCTCACTTGGTATAAAATCAATGCACACACTGAAAGTGTACAGTATATTTATTTTTATATCCATACCCATTCATGATGCAGTGGTGATGGGAATATTTTTTAGAAAGTTGGCCCCAGTAACAGTGATGTTTAGGGGAACATAAATCAAGGGAAACACAACACAAAAAGTTCACTTACACACACAGAATCATCCCACTCATTTCACATACAGACACACCCAGTCTCATGCACACAAACCTACACCACCTAACCGTAATACAGCTTCTTCCTGGGACTATAGTAATTGGTCACATTACTTGTAAATCTCTTTCTATCACCAGGACCCCTACTCTCATTCCCAGCACAAATTTGGAATCAGTTTGCCCTCTACACGAAAACCAGCAAGAATGTCCCACTTTCTCATCTTCAAAGTTCTTCCTCCCCAAGTGACTGATTCCACAATACATACCGTTTTCACGTTCTGGGAAGGCCACCTGCAAATACAGAAGAGAAAACACTATGAGGATAAGGTCACAGTGATGCTCAGGTCTTTTGTTCATTTGCTGACAGTAGAAAACCTCATAAGAAACAGTGGTCCAGGGAATCCAGCAAGGGTTACCAGAGCAAACCTACTCAGGCAGAAAGGCAAGAACTTTGCTGGGAGGATGGAACTTCCAAGTCCATTTAGGTTGCAAATTACAGAATTCTTTTCCTAGAGGAAAAATCGCTGCAGGAGAGAGAGATCCATACTCTACAGGCTGTAATGGATGCTGTCAATTTTAATGTCCTGTGGAATTAGGAACCATGAGTTGGTAATAGACTCTCACTCCACATTCTCCCAACCAAGGGAGTTGTATATATCTGGAAGGAATACCCTCAAATATTCATAACTTAATTCTATTGAAAGAGAAATAAAGCAATATTTCTATCTCAGACCAGAAAAAATCCAGCTTACCTTGGGGACCCACGGAGGCTTTTCTTCTGTCCTATCATGGTGCAGGTCAACCGCCACATCCTGAGGGAGAGCTGGAGGGACACAGAGTAATTGTCAGGACACTGGTGATGCTGCTCAGGAATTACTCAGTGGCTTTCTTCTCGATGAGGACATGGGGGGTGTCTATGGATGTGGGAGGTTAGTAAGTGTGGGCTGAGCTGGTGTTGGGCCTTCCTCTTTGGGGAAGAAGGAAGGCAAAGGACAAGAGGAAGGAAATGAAAACAGAGCTTTGGCTTCTTAGCTAAGGGGAGCCTAATCAGAAGGGAAGGATCGATCTAAAAAATGGTAAACACTTAAATGAATGCTGTGTTTCAATGACAGAGACCAATGACCCCTCCTGCCTCTTTTGAGCTTCTGCTAAATTGCCACTGTCTCTTGATTTTTCCCAGATCACTCTTTCTCCAGCATCCACAATGCCAGCTACTGCATTTATCATGTCTTCTGTTGTATAATATTTTATACTTGATTAACAGCAACCTCCTTAAAGGACTGAATTCCATCCTAGACAAAATATGCTATTTTATTCACTAATCACTTGTCTTAAAGAAAATCAAATACACAAGATTTGACAAAACTGAAGTCCTACCCATTAGATACAGCCACTATCAATCGTATCATATTTTTCTCCCAGTCTTTGGTTTCTGTATAATGTAAGTATGCCCACTGAGTCAGCGGCTGTCCATACTCTAGGGAGCTGTTCCATAAGTGGGACACTTCGTTATGAAGAAGGAGCCCAGACTGAGCACAGCCTGTCTCTAACCCAGCTGTGCAGGAGAAGTGTACAGTCTAACAGTCAGGTTCCACTTTGAGTCCTTGGGTGTGGGCTACAGGAATTGACCAATTCTAAGGCTTATGGTAATGTTATCCAATACAATAAAATAGCTCCCTGATTCTTATCTGCTTTTGGCCTTGTTTAAGCAAAGACACCAGCACTGACAGATATGACCTGTACTGTATACATGGGGTCTCACACCTCTCAGAATCTGGGAGCTGACCAGGAGAATGCAGGTCCTGAGGTGAATTTCACATTAATGACTGTGCCAAAGTCAACTGATAAGTCCACCCATAGCTGCCCTGGATTCTGTGACCACTAAGGCCAACTGATGGGCAAGGACTGGACCTTTGGAGATGCTAGGACTTCCAGCCAAGGATACGGATGCAGGGACTCCCTTGCTCCATGACTGAGGATCACTTGGCTGAGTGGTAAGTGCAGGTCAGGGATCCAGACCACCCACATTGGGACCCACCACTGGGATCTCAGATTGGGTTTTCCACTCAGGAGGTCCAGATCTTAGAACATTTATCTCTGCACCATCTCCTTCTGAGGAAAAGAAATATTAACCAAATCTGGGCAATAGCTGTGTTGAAGGAAGAACATGCAACCACGTTCAGAAAACAAGTAAGGGTCCTGTGCCTGAGCTAACCTTAGGTACTTCAAAAAAACTCCGTAAGTCTCTTAGCCCCTTAGAGGGGATGAAAACAATATTTGAGTTATAAGTAACTTGTCCCAATTCCCTTAGTCTGGAATACTGAAACAAAAGTTCTACAGCAGGGGAATCCTCATAAAGACACAGCACCGGCCAGGCTTTACCCCAGCCTTGGAAGAACTGGGAAGGATAAGAGCAAGGCAGGCCTGAGGAAAGGTCAGAGGGTAGGCAGGACTGGGGTGTGGGGAGCAGGGGCAGGGCTGTCTGGACGGAGAAATGTGTTGTAAGGAGAGCAGTGACCCTGCGTCGTGCTGCCCTGAGTCTCTGTCCTGGGCCTGGTCAACTCCAGGAGACCAGGTCAGCAGGGCTGTGAAAGCAAGTGTGTCAAGATGCCCAGCAGCCCCTTCACACAGCCCTCTAGAATTTCTGCCGCCCATTGAGGGTCTCTAGGGGCAGCTGGACGTGGACCCCTCTCAAATGGAAGCATGTCAGCACATCAGCCTTGGGGAAGTGCAGAGGCTGAGATGAGGTCAAGGAGACTGAGCACATGCAGTGATCCCAGAGGACGTGTTCTGTGACTCATCCATCTCTGGGACTGTCCTTTACAAGAGGAACAAACAGTGAGGACAAAACATGAGGTGAAGCCACAAGTCCTGAAAGTGCAGAGGGAGACAGTTCACTTCTCATCCACCACCTCACCCTTTCTAGAAGAACTTGGTCTCAAGTTTCAAGGGCCCATGAGAGTTTTGACGCACAGGTTCTGTCCATCATAGGTCAATATGCAAAAGAAAACAAACTCTCCTGTGCACAATATCCTAGATGTGCTAACCAGAAAACAAACTTCCATATTAGGCAGTGACAAGCACAAGAAAGAGCAGCTCATGTGCAAAAGATCAGTTTTGATGAGCAAATCAAGAAAAGGTGATTATAGAGCACAGTCACGTCTAAGGACACAATTTCTCTCTGTTGTATCATTAAAATGTGAAAAAAACAAGTCAGAACTCTACACATATTTCATTCTTCTTTCTGATTTCATATCCACCTTCCTCAGTCTCCAAAGCAGGAGATATAACCCTAAAGTTCCAGGAACCCTCTGCCATTAGATCCTACGTAAGTGTTGTTCCTACCTGTATCCTTTTCCTTATCACGGCCACAAATGCTATCCAAAGTCGATTCTGTAGAAACACGAACATGAATTTACCAGTCTTATGGATACATTTAAAATGTGACTAATGTGACTGAGTAATTGGATATTTTATTTTGTTTTATTTTAATACACTAAGATAATCATTGATTGAATTAAATAAATTATAACAGGCACAACTAGCTAGTGGCTACCACACTGTAATACACATCCCTCTCTCTCTCTCTCTCCATATATATGTATATATATATATATAATATATGGAGAATGTTACCACCACTCCCCTGTTTATTCATTTCTGTATGTTGTATCAATTAAAGATGACTATTTGCTGATGGTTTAACGAAGGTAAAACCTCTGCCCCGTGAAGTACTTAGCCCAAGGGGTAAGAGGGATGCGTCCCTCTGCTGGTTTCCCTGGTAACCGATGAGCCCATCTGCTGTCAACTCCCCCTTTAACTGGTAGCCTGCCTATTCCGCCCAGAGAGAAGCATGCTGCTACTGCTGCTGCTGCGTTCTGCCTGCCATCGGCTATCTACAGTGGGATGTCTCTCCAGGACCACTTTGCTTCTGACGTGAAAGATCTCCCATTTATTAAACCATGAATGTCTCTGTCCCTGACTCCGGGCTCTTTCCTTAGCCCTGAGGCTGAGCAAGTACAGGGCTTGCAGGCGTGAGAGGTGCAGCCCAACACCTTCTGCAAGGCAGTTTGCTGGCCAGATTTGATGATTCATTTGTAGGTGTTTCCTAGGCTCATGCATACCTGCCAGGCACTCATGAGACCCTGGGGACACTGAAACAGTTATGTCAACACCGAGATCCTAGAGGAATTCCCGACAGGTGTTCCACTTGAGGGGAGAGGTAATGAGCATGGCCCAGTGCACCTGTGCTAGACATAATCAGCGAGCAGGTGCAGAAGGGAGGGAGGGACATTCACTCACTTCATGAGGCCATCCTTCTCACCACTGCCTCTGAAAAATCCAGGAAAGGAAGGGACAAAATGCCCTCAGAAGGTAAATGGCCTGTACACTGAAAACTACAAACCACTGCTGAAAGAATTAAACAAGGAACAAATCATTGAAATGACATATCATATTAATAGACTGGAGACTTATTATAGTTGACATTTCTACACTACCCAAAGGTAAATATAAATTCATTGTAATACCTATCAAAATCCCAATGTCATTTTCAAAGAAATAGAAAAAAAAAAGATCCTAAAATACATATGGAATCACTAAGGACTCCAAACAGACAAAACAATCCTGAGACCAAAGAACATAGATGGAGGCTTCCCACTTCCTGACATCAAAACACATTACAAAGCCACAGGAATCAAAACTGTACAGTACGGACATAGAAACAGATACATAGGCCTAAAGACCAGAATAAATAACCACCAGGAAAACTCATAGATACATGGCCAAATGAAATTCACCAAGCTTCTAAGACAACAAATAGGGAAAGTATAGTTTTTTCAACAGTCAATAGGATGAAAATATAACTTACAGAAAGATTATAAACATATAATAGAAAAGGAGCAAATGTCCAAAACATATAAGAAAAACAATACAAATCAAATGAAAACTAAGTTAAAAAATTAAAAAGGGTAAATAAATGGGTTAAGAAATGTGCAAAGACTTAAATAAGATATTTCCTGAAAAAGACATACAAATGGCTAACAAATATAGGAAAAATTTCACAACCTCACTAATCATCAGGGCAATGCAAATGAACACCTCACACTTGCTAGGCTGTGTATTATAAAGAAAAAAATTAACAGCTTAAGGCTAAGATGTAGGGAATTGGAAACTTTGTACACTGCTGGTGTGAATGTAAAATGGTGCAGCTCTTATGAAAAAGAGTACGGGGGTTCCTTATAAATTTATAAACAGAAATATCATATGATTCAGCAATCACAGTTCTGGGTATATATCCAAAGGAAATTAAATCAGTATCACAATGAGATGAACTTAGGTTCATTGCAGCATTCTCCACAATAGCCTAGATATGCAACCAACTTCACAAAACAAGTAAGGGTCCTGTGCCTGAGCTAACCTTAGATACTTCAAAACAACTCTGTAAGTCTCTTAGCCCCTTAGAGAGGATTAAAGCAATATTAGTGTTAAAAGTAACTTGTCCTAATTCCCTTAGTGTGGAATACTGAAAGAAAAGTTCTACAGCAGGGGAAGCCTCATAAACACACAGCACCTGCCAGGGTTTACCCCAGACTTGGAAGAACTGGGAAGGATAAGACCAAGGCAGGCCTGAGGTAAGGTGAGTGGGTAGGCAGGACTGGGGTGTGGGGAGCAGGGGCAGGGCTGTCCGGATGGAGCAGTGTGTTGTAAGAAGAGCAGTGACCCTGGGTCCTGCTGCCTGAGTCTCTTTCCTGGGCCTGGTGAATTCCAGGAGACCAGGTTAGCAGGTCTGTGAGAGCCAGTGTGTGAAGCGAGCCCAGCAGCCACTTCACAGAGTCCTCTAGAATTCCTGCCAGGCATGAAGGGTCTTTAGGATCAGCTGGACGTGGAGCCCTCTCAAATGGAAGCATGTCTGCACATCAGCGTTGGGAGGTGCTGAGGCTGAAATGAGGAGACTGAGCACATGCATTGATCCCAAAGTATGTGTTCTGTGACTCATACACCTCTGGGAGAGCGCTTTCCATGAGGAATAAACAGTGAGGACAAAAGTAACATGAAGCTACAAGTCCTGAAAGTGTTGACGGAGAGAGTTCAAGTCTCATCCACCACCTGACACTCACTGTAAGAACTTGTTCTCTAGTGTCAAGTGACTATGAGAGTTTTGTTCCCACTAGGATATGGCCATCATACGTGAATGTGAAAAGGAAACCAAAATCCTGGTGCAAAATACTCTGCAGGTACAAAACAGAAACGAACCTTTCATCTTTGGCAGTGAAAAAGCAATGAAAGAGTAATCTTGTGAGAAAGAAAATTTCTGAATGGCAAAGCAAGAAAAGATGACTATAAGCACAGTACAGTCAAAGGACATGGACACAATAACTCTATTATATCATTAAAATTTGGAAAGAGCAAATCAGAATCCTACACATATTTCCTTCTTCCTGATTTCATATTCACCTTCCTTAGTTTCTAAAGAACCGGGTGGAACCCTAGTGTTCTAGGAATTGTCTCCCTTTAGATCCTACCTGAGAGTTGTTCGCTATGTGAATCGTCATCAGCATCAGTGCTATGTATGCTCTCCAAGATCCATTCTGTACAAACACAACCATGAGCATAAAGTTATTATACAAGTTGACCCACCCATTTCTCCTACTCGACTTGCTGGCTCACAAGGCATCACCCTGGTCTTCCCTCCAGGTTCTCAGACCTCCCCTGTGCTCTGTGCAGACAGAGTCCTTCAATAAGATATTGATCACAGTTGAAAATTTCAAATGAGGGAGAGATGCTGAGAAAATCACCTTTCGACCCCTCACTTCTATAAACCCATTTATAGCTTTCACCGTCAACCTTACCAACCTGAAATTCCAGATGGTACAGACACACTTCATACATGGCTAGTGTGACCAAGGAATTGTGTGTTTTTTGCGTTTTTTAATAGAATGAGTTAAGTCTTGTTTGAACTAAATTAATTATAAATAGACACATTTGGTTAGTGGCTACCACACTGGAAAGCTCAGCTCTAAGAAATCCAAAGATGAGAAAGAGGCAACCAGCCACCCTTCCCATGGTTATTCTTTACTGCAGAAAATTTGATGGCCTGGCCTGATCATACGTATGTAGGTATATCTTGGGCTCTTGGACCCACGCCAGGCATTGGGAGAATCCTGGGGGACACTAAAATAGTACAGTCAACACTCAGATCCAAGAGGAATTCCCAGCAAGGGGCCCACTTGTAGACAGAGGTGAAGGGCATGGCCCAGTACACCTGTATTAGATATAACCAGAGAGTACGTGCAGGGGGAGGGAGGGATTTCACTCTCTCCATGAGTCCATCCTTCTCAATCCTGACTTTAGAAGACCTGAGGAAGGCAGTGGAAAAGGCCCCGTAGGAGGTGAAAAATTTGTATACTGAAAACTACAGGATATTACTGAAAAAAATTAAGGAAGAGACAAGTAATTGGAATGACATACCATGTTCATAGACTGGAGTATTAAATACTGTTGGAATTTCTATACTACATAAAGGGATGTACACATATATCACAACAACCCACAAAATTCCATGTCATTATTATAGAAGTGGACAGAATCCTAAAATACATATGGAAACCCCCAAGTAGATAAAAGAATCTTGAGAGCAAAGAGCAATGATGGAGATTAACACCTCTTGAACTCAAAACACATAACAATGCCAGAGTAGTCAAAACAGTGTGCTACTGGCATCAAGACAGTGAGATTGACCAATGAAATATAATAGAGAGACCCCAAATAAACGCACATATATATGGCCAACTGATCTTTGCCAAGGTTCTAAGATTACCAAGTGAAGAAAGGATAGTCTCTTCAACAATCAACAGAATGAAAAGGCAACCTATAGGATGGGAGGAAAAATGTGTAAACCTTGTATCTGAATAAGAGACCAATATCCAGAATATATAAGAAACTACTACAAGTCAATTTCAGAAAAACAGCGGTCAAATAACTGAGTTTAAAAATGGGTAAAAAGCTTCACTAGACATTTCTCCATAAAGACATACAAGTGGTCAATCTACATATGAAAATTTGCTCAACCTCGCTAAGCATCACGGAAATGGAAATCAAGCCACAAGGAGATATCACTCACACCTGTTAGGATGTGTATTATAAAAAGATAATTAGGGCTTCCCTGGTGGCACAGTGGTTGAGATTCCCCCACCGATGCAGGGGACACATGTTCGTGCCCAGGTCTGGGAGGATCCCACATGCCGCTGATCAGCTTGTCCCATGAGCCATGGCCGCTGAGCCTGTGTGTTTGGAGCCTGAGCTCCACAACGGGAGAGCCCACAACAATGAGAGACACATGTACGGCAAAAAAAAAAGAAAAAAAAAAAAAGAAAGAAAATTAATGGATGCTGGCAAAGATGTGAAGAAGTGGAACTTCTGTACCCTGTTTTGTACCATGTAGTAATGTAAAATCGTGTAGCCATTATGGAAAACAGAATGGAGGTCCCCTAAAAATTATTAAGAGAACTCTCATAAAATCCAGCAATCACTCATTTAGGTTTATATACAAAGGAGATAAAACAAGAATGTCCAAGAGATATCTACAATCTCATGTCCATGGCAGCATTATACACAATACACAACATAGGAAAACTGCCTAGTGTCCATGGGAAGATGAATTAATAAAGAAAATGTTGTGTATACATACAGTGGAATGTCATTCAGTCTATGAAAAAGAAGGAAATCCTGCCATTTGCAGCAACACGAAAGAACTTGGAGGACATTTGTAAGAGCGATATAAGCCAGTCACATAAGGTCAAAAACTGAAAGAAAACTCCTAGAAGCAGAGGGTAGAAGGGTGGTTCCAAGAGCTGGCAGGAGGTTGACATGGGGAGTCTCTGTTCAATGGTTAGAATGTGTTATTTCAAAATGGAAAAGTTCTAGACACATGCTGTACAACAAGGTACATGTAGTCAACAGGACTGCCTGGACATTTCAAAACTTGTTAAGAAGTTGGATTTCATCGTATGTGTCCTTTTACAACAATAAAATACACATATGTAAAATAAATACAAAGTGAAAAAAGGGGAAAAAAGAAGAAAAATAAGGAGAGGGAAAGAAGGAAGCAGGAAGGGTCTCGAATATACACAGGTATCAGGAGATAATGGGAGAGAAGCTCCTCTCCCCAGGCTTTAAAGAAGACATCTCTCCAGAGTTCACTCCAGCAAGAGGGGGCTGTCCTTTCTCTTCCCCATCCAAGCAGAAGTGCCAATAGCATCCTAAGTGTGGCCCAGGCTGTGCTCAGGTGTACACTTTTCCTTGATCTCTAAACCAACCACACCTGACTCCCCATGACTCAGGTGTCCTTAATGTATCTCCTTCCACTTCTCTAAAGCATTTCCCTCTTCAAGTGCAGCCCGAGGCGCCAATCCTGTCCTCACACGTGGGGTCCACTGGGCGGGTCTCTGAGTTCTTAAGAGCCTCCCTGTGAGTAGCAGGCACTGAATTGCACACCAGGGTTCCCCTCAGCACCATCAGGAAACTACGACCTAGGGATTGAGGATTTCTAGAAAAACTTTACTCATACACAGTCTCTTGGGTAAACAAGTGACATTTTACAATCAAGCATTTTCAGTATTTTCTTTGGTGGGGAAAATATTGACACATATACGGCAATCATATTCTATTAAAGTATGTATTTCTCAAAGGACTCACTATCGAAAAAAATTTTTTAAGTATAACTTTCCATGTTTTAATTGACTTTACTCCCAGACTTGTTTGCTTCCAAAAGCCTTCAGAAAATACCAAGAACCTACATCATCTGGCAGTTTGCACAGCAACATGAGTGGAGATCCTCTTGTCACACTGCTTGATTTCTCTGTCCCACCTTGCAAAGCACAACCTCCTGTCCGCCCTCCTGGGAAGGGAGCCAGTGCCCACCCAGAGCTCAATCCCTGGGGTAGATCTCTTGGTTCTGTCTTCACTGTATGCAGTGTTTCTTGCCCAGCACACAGAAACACGGCCGGCACAAGTGATGGAAGACAGACTTTCTACAGGAGAAGGACATTTCGTTTCCTTAGCACAGAATCCGATAGTGAAGATTAGCCTCAAAGGAGAAAGGTGGAGTGAATTTCCTCCATCTACTCCTGGAGGCTCCTTCTTTCTCGGATTCCTCCAGAACTGGGTGTGGCATGTCGGTACAAGCATGGGCTCCCTGCAAAAAGAAGGAGGCCTGCCTAGCACTAGCTGCTTCAGGTAAGGGGGGAGGACTCATCCCGAGGCTCTAATAGGAAACAGTTAGAATGAGGGAAGTGGCAGAGAGATGTATCATAACCATTCAGAATGCTATGAGACGTACTAAGAGATGAGATTTCTTATTAAATGAAGTTGTAATTGGCCCAGTAGTAGGCATGCTGAAACCCAGTTTTCTTCACTAAGAATCCAGCCATGTAGCAACTAAACCCGTGCACCACAACTACTAAGCTTGTGCTCTAGACCCTGAAAATCACAACTACTGAGCCCACGTGACACAACTTTTGAAGCCCATGCACCTAGAGCCCGTGGTCTGGAACAACAGTAGCCACCGAAATGAGAAGCCCACGCAGTGCAACGAAGACACAACACAGCCAAAAGAAAAAAAAAAGTATCCAGTAAACATTTGCCTGGGTGGTGATAGGATTTGTTTTCCAGGTGAAATGAGGCTCTCTCGGTATAAAATCAATGCACACCCTGAAAGTGTACAGTTTATTTACTTTTATATCCATACTTATTCATGATGCAGAGTTGATGGGAATATTTTTAAGAAAGTTGGCACCAGTAACAGTGATGTTTATGGGAACATAAATCAAGGGAAACACAACACAAAATGTTCACATACACACAGAATTATACCAGTCATTTCACATACAGACACACCGTGTCTCATGCACAAAAACTTACACCACCTAACCGTAATACAGCTTCTTCCTGGGACTATAGTAATTGGTCACATTACTTGTAAATCTCTTTCTATCACCAGGTCCCCTACTCTCATTCCCAGCACAAATTTGGAATCAGTTTGCCCTCTACAATAAAACCAGCAAGAATGTCCCACTTTCTCATCTTCAAAGTTCTTCCTCCCCAAGTGACTGATTCCAGAATACATACCGTTTTCACGTTCTGTGAAGGCCACCTGCAACTACAGAAGAGAAAACACTATGAGAATAAGATCACAGTGATGCTCAGGTCTTTTGTTCATTTGCTGACAGTAGAAAACCTGATAAGAAACAGTGGTCCAGGGAACCCAGCAAGGGTTATCAGAGCAAACCTACTCAGGCTGAAAGGCAAGAACTTTGCTGGGAGGATGGTACTTCCAAGTTCATTTAGGTGGGAAATTACAGAATTCTTTTCCTAGAGGAAAAATCGCTCCAGGAGAGAGAGCTCCGTACTCTGCAGGCTGTAATGGATGCTGTCAATTGTAATGTCCTGTGGAATCAGGCACCATGAGTTGGTTATAGACTCTCACTCCACATTCTCCCAACCAAGGGAATTGTATGTATCTGGAAGGAATACCCTCAAATATTCATAACATAAATCTATTGAAAGATAAATAAAGCAATATTTCTATCTCAGACCAGAAAAAATCCAGCTTACCTTGATGATCCCCGGAGGCTTTTCTTCTATCCTATCACGGTGCATGTCAACCGCCACATCATCAGGGAGAGCTGGAGGGACACAGAGTAACTGTCAGGACACTGGTGATGCTGCTCAGCAATTACTCAGGGGCTTTCTTCTCAATAAGGACATGGGGTGGTGTGTATGGATGTGGGAGGTTAGTAAGTGTGGGCTGAGCTGGTGTTGGGCCATCCTCTTTGGGGGACGAAGGAAGGTAAAGGACAAGAGGAAGGAAATGAAAACAGACCTTTGGCTTTCTAGCTAAGGGGAGCCTCATCAGAAGGGAAGGGTCGATCTAAAAAATGGTAAACACTAAAATGCATGCTCTGTTTCAATGACACAGACCCATGACCCATCCTGCCTCTTTTGAGCTTCTGCTAAATTGCCACTGTCTCTTGATTTTTCCCAGATCACTCTTTCTCCAGCATCCACAATTCCAGCAACTGCATTTATCATGACTTCTGTTGTATGATATTCTAAACTTGGTTAACAGCAACCTCTATTAAAGGACTGAATTCAATCCTAGACAAAATATGCTATATTTATTCACTAATCACTTGTCTTAAAGAAAATCAAATACACAAGATTTGACAAAACTGAAATCCTACCATTTAGATATAGCCACTATCAATCGTATCATATTTTTCTCCAAGTCTTTGTTTTCTATACAATGTATGTATGCCCACTGAGTCAGGGGCTGTCCATACTCTAGGGAGCTGTTCCATAAGTGGGACACTTCGTTATGAAGAGGGAGCCCAGACTGAGCACAGCCTGTCTCTAACCGAGCTGTGCAGGAGAAGTGTACAGGCTAACAGTCAGGTTCCACTTTGAGTCCTTGGGTGTGGGCTACAGGAATTGACCAATGCTATGGCTTATGGTAATGTTATCCAATACAATAAATAGCTCTCTGATTCTTATCTGCTTTTGGCCTTGTTTAAGCAATCACACCAGCACTGACAGATATGACCTGTACTGTATACATGGGGTCTCACACCTCTCAGAAGCTGGGAGCTGACCAGGAGAATGCAGGTCTTGTGGTGAATTTCACATTAATGACTGTGCCAAAGTCAACTGATAAGTCCACCCATAGCTGCCCTTGATTCTGTGATCATTAAGGCCACCTGATGGGCAAGGTCTGGACCTTTGGAGATGCTAGGACTTCCAGCCAAGGATACGGATGCAGGGACTCCATTGCTCCATGACTGAGGAACCCTTGGCTGAGTGGTAAGTGCAGCTCAGGGATCCAGAGCATCCATACTGGGAACCACCCCTGGGTTCTCAGTTTGGCTTTTCCACCTAGGAGGTCAAGAGCTGAGAACATTTATCTCTGCACCATGTCCTTCTGAGGAAAAGGTATATTAACCAACTCTGGGCAACAGCTTTGTTGAGGGAAGAACATGCAACCAACTTCACAAAACAAGTAAGGGTCCTGTGCCTCAGCTAACCTTAGGTACTTCAAAACAACTCCCTAAGTCTCTTAGCCCCTTAGAGAGGATGAAAGCAATATTAGAGTTAAAAGTAACTTGTCCCAATTCCCTTATTCTGGAATCCTGAAACAAAATTCTACAGCGGAGGAAGCCTCATAAACAAACAGCACCTGCCATGGTTTACCCCAGCCTTGGAAGAACTGGGAAGGATAAGACCAAGGCAGGCCTGAGGAAAGGTCAGAGGGTAGGCAGAACTGGGGTGTGGGGAGCAAGGGCAGGGCTGTCTGGAAGGAGCAGTGGGTTGTAAGAAGGGCAGTGACCCTGGGTCCTGCTGCCCTGAGTCTCTGTCCGGGGCCTGGTCAACCCCAGGAGACCAGGTCAGCAGGGCGGTGAAAGAAAGTGTGTGAAATAGCCCAGCAGCCCCTTCACACAGCCCTCTACAATTCCTGCCGGCCATGAAGGGTCTTTAGGGGCAGCTGGATGTGGACCCCTCTCAAATGGAAGCATGTCAGCACACCAGCCTTGGGGAAATGGAGAGGCTGAGATGATCTCAAGGAGACTGAGCACATACAGTGATCCCAGAGCATGTGTTCTGTGACTCATCCATCTCTGGGACTGTCCTTTACAAGAGGAACAAACAGTGAGGACAAAACATGAGGTGAAGCCACAAGTCCTGAAAGTGCAGAGGGAGACAGTTCACTTCTCATCCACCACCTCACCCTTTCTAGAAGAACTTGGTCTCAAGTTTCAAGGGCCCATGAGAGTTTTGACCCACAGGTTCTGTCCATCATAGGTCAATATGCAAAAGAAAACAAAGTCTCCTGTGCACAATACCCTAGATGTGCTAACCAGAAAACAAACTTCCATATTAGGCAGTGACATGCACAAGAAAGAGCAGCTCATGTGCAAAAGATCATTTTTGATGAGCAAATCAAGAAAAGGTGATTATAGAGCACAGTCACGTCTAAGGACACAATTGCTTTCTATTGTATCATTAAAATATGAAAAAAACAAGTCAGAACTCTACACATTTTTTATTCTTCTTTCTGATTTCATATCCACCTTCCTCAGTCCCCAAAGCAGGAGATATAACCGTAAAGTTCCAGGAACCTTCTGCCATTAGATCCTACCTAAGTGTTGCTCCTACCTGTATCCTTTTCCTTATCACGGCCACAAATGCTATCCAGAGTCGATTCTGTAGAAACACGAACATGAATTTACAAGTCTTATGGATACATTTAAAATGTGACTAATGTGACTGAGTAATTGGATATTTTATTTGTTCTATTTTAATACAATGAGTTAATCATTAATTGAATTGAATAAATTATAGCAGGCACATCTAGCTAGTGGCTACCACACTATAATACACATTCCTCTCTCTCTCTCTCTCCATATATATATATATACCCATTCAAGATGGCTGTTTGCTGATGGTTTACCAAAGGAAAACCTCTGCCCCGTGAAGTACTTAGCCCAAGGGGTAAGAGGGATGCGTCCCTCTGCTGGTTTCCCTGGTAACCGATGAGCCCATCTGCTGTCAACTCCCCCTTTAACTGGTAGCCTGCCTATTCCGCCCAGAGAGAAGCATGCTGCTACTGCTGCTGCTGCGTTCTGCCTGCCATCGGCTATCTACAGTGGGATGTCTCTCCAGCACTACATTGCTTCTGACGTGAAAGATCTCCCATCTATTAAACCATGAATGTCTCTGTCCCTGACTCAAGGCTCTTTTCTTAGCCCTGAGGCTGAGCATGTACAGGGCTTGCAGGTGTGAGAGGTGCAGCCCAACACCTTCTGCACGGCAGTTTGCTGGCTAGATTTGATGATTCATTTGTAGGTGTTTCCTAGGCTCATGCACACTTGCCAGACACTCATGAGACCTTGGGGACACTGAAACAGTAATGTCAACACCCAGATCCTAGAGGAATTCCCGACAGGTGTTCCACTTGGGGAGAGAGGTAATGAGCATGGCCAAGTGCACCTGTGCTAGACATGATCAGTGAGCAGGTGCAGAAGGGAGGGAGGGACATTCACTCACTTCATGAGGCCATCCTTCTCACTCCTGCCTCTGAAAAATCCAGGGAAGGAAGGGACAAAATGCCCTTAGAAGGTAAATGGCCTGTACACTGAAAACTACAAACCACTGCTGAAAGAATTTAACAAGGAACAAATTATTGAAATAGCATGTCATATTCATAGACTGGAGAATTATTATTGTTGACATTTCTACACTACCGAAAGGTAAGTATAAATTCATTGTAATACATATCAAAATCCCAATGTCATTTTCAAAGAAATAGAAAAAAAAAAGATCCTAAAATATATATGGAAACACTAAGGAGTCCAAACAGACAAAACAATCCTGAGAACAAAGAACATAGATGGAGGCTTCTCACTTCCTGTCTTCAAAACACATTACAAAGCCACAGGAATCAAAACTGTATGGTACTGACATAGAAACAGATACATAGGCCTAAAGACCAGAATAAATAAACCCCAAGAAAACTCATAGATACATGGCCAAATGAAATTCACCAAGCTTCTTAGACAACAAATAGGGAAAGTATAGTTTTCTCAACAGTCAATAGGATGATAATATAACTTACAGAAAGATTACAAACATATATCAGAAAAGGAGTTAATGTCCAAAACATGTAAGAAAAACACTACAACTCAAATGCAAACTAAGTTAAAAAATTAAAAACGGTAAATAAATGGGTTAAGAAATATGCAAAGACTTAAATAAGACATTTCCTGAAAAAGACATACAAATGGCTAACAAATATAGGAAAATGTTCTCAACCTCACTAATCATCAGGGCAATGCAAATGAACACCTCACAGCTGTTAGGCTGTGTATTATAAAGAAAAAAATTAACAGTTTAAGGCCAAGATGTGGGGAATTGGAAACTTTGTACACTGCTGGTGGGAAGGTAAAATGGTGCCGCTATTATGAAAAAGAGTATGGGGGTTCCTTATAAAATTATAAACAGAAATATCATATGATTCAGCAATCACAGTTCTGGGTATATAGCCAAAGGAAATTAAATCAGTATCACAATGAGATGAACTTAGGTTCATTGCAGCATTCTCCACAATAGCCTAGATATGCAACGAACTTCACAAAAGAAGCAAGTGTCCTGTGCCTCAGCTAACCTTAGGTTCTTCAAAACAACTCCGTAAGTCTCTTAGCCCCTTAGAGAGGATGAAAGCAATATTAGAGTTAAAAGTAATTTGAACCAATTCCCTTAATCTGGAATACTGAAACAAAAGTTCTACAGCAGGGTAAGCCTCATAAACTCACAGCACCTGCCAGGGTTTACCCCAGCCTTGGAAGAACTGGGAAGGATAAGACCAAGGCAGGCCTGAGGAAAGGTCCGAGGGCAGGCAGGACTGGAGTGTGGGGAGCAGGGGCAGGGCTGGCCGGATGGAGCTTGGGTTGTAAGAAAAGCAGTGACCCTGGGTCGTGCTGCCCTGAGTCTCTGTCCTGGGCCTGGTGAATTCCAGGAGACCAGGTTAGCAGGGCTGTGAGAGCCAGTGTGTGAAGCGAGCCCAGCAGCCCCTTCACACAGTCTTCTACAATTCCTACTGGCCATGAAGGGTCTTTAGGGGCAGCTGGACATGGAGCCCTCTCAAATGGAAGCATCTCAGCACATCAGGCTTGGGAGGTGCTGAGGCTGAAATGAGGAGACTGAGCACATGCAGTGATCCCAAAGCATGTGTTCTGTGACTCATCCACCTCTGGGAGCACGCTTTCCATGAGGAATAAACAGTGAGGACAAAAGTAACATGAAGCTACATGTCCTGAAAGTGTAGAGGGAGAGAGTTGAACTCTCATCCACCAGCTGACACTCACTATAAGAACTTTTTCTACAGTGTCAAGTGACTATGAGAGTTTTGTTCCCACTAGGATATGGCCATTATACGTGAATGTAAAAAGGAAACCAAAATCCCTGGTGCAAAATACCCTCCAGGTACCAAACAGAAACGAACCTTGCATCTTTGGCAGAGAAAAAGCAATGAAAGAGTAGTCTTGTGAAAAAGAAAATTTGTGAATGGCAAAGCAAGAAAAGATGACTATAAGCACAGTACAGTCAAAGGACATGGACACAATAACTCTATTATATCATTAAAATTTGGAAAGAGCAAATCAGAATTCTTCACATATTTCCCTCTTCTTCCTGATTTCATATTCACCTTCCTTAGTTTCTAAAGAACCGCGTGGAACCAAAGTGTTCTAGGAATTGTCTCCCTTTAGATCCTACCTGAGAGTTGTTCGCTATGTGAATCGTCATCAGCATCACTGCTATATATGCTCTCCATGATCCATTCTGTACAAACACAACATGAGCATAAAATTATTATACAAGTTGACCCACCCATTTCTCCTACTCGACTGGTTGGCTCACAGAGCATCACACTGGTCTTCCCTCCAGGTTCTCAGACCTCCCCTGTGCTCTGTGCAGACAGAGTCCTTCAATAAGATATTGATCACAGTTGAAAATTTCAAATGAGGAGGAGGTACTGAGATAATCACCTTTCGACCCCTTACTTCTATACACCCATTTATAGCTTTCACCGTCAACCTTACCAACCTGAAATTCCAGATGTTATAGACACACTTCATACATGGCTAGTGTGACCAAGCAATTGTGTGTTTTTTGCATTTTTTAATAGAATGAGTTAAGTCTTGTTGGAACTAAATTAATTATAAATAGACACATTTGGTTAGTGGCAACCACACTGGAAAGCTCAGTTCTAAGAAATCCAAAGATGAGAAAGAGGCAACCAGCCACCCTTCCCATGGTTGTTCTTTACTGCATAAAATTTGATGGCCTGATCTGATCATTCGTATGGAGGTATATCTCGGGCTCTTGAACACAAGACAGACACTGGGAGAGTCCGTGTGGACACTGAAATAGTACAGTCAACACTCAGATCCAAGAGGAATTCCCAGCCAGGGGCCCACTTGTAGACAGAGGTGAAGGGCATGGCCCACTACACCTGTATTAGACATAATCAGAGAGTAGGTGCAGGGGGAGGGAGGGATTTCAATCTCTCCATGAGTCCATCCTTCTCAATCCTGACTCTAGAAGACCTGAGGAAGGCAGTGAAAAAGACCCCGTAGGCGGTAAATAATTTGTCTACTGAAAACTACAGGACATTGCTGAAAAAAATTAAAGAAGAGACAAGTAATTGGAATGACATACCATATTCATAGACTGGATTATTAAACACTGTTGGCATTTCTATACTACATAAAGTGATGTACACATATATCGCAACAACCCACAAAATTCAATGTCATTATTATAGAAATGGACAGAATCCTAAAATACATATGGAACCTCCCCAAGTAAATAAAACAATATTGAGAGCAAAGAGCAATGATGGAGATTAACACTTCCTGAACTCAAAACACATAACAATGCCACAGTAGTCAACACAGTCTGCTACTGGCATCAAGACAGTGAGATTGACCAATGAAATATAATAGAGAGACCCCAAATAAACGCACATATATATGGCCAACTGATCTTGGCCAAGGTTCTATGATTACCAAGTGAAGAGAGGATAGTCTCTTCAACAATCAACAGAATGAAAAGGCAACCTATAGGATGGGAGGAAATATGTGTAAACCTTGAATCTGAATAAGGGACCAATATCCAGAATATATAAGAAACTACTACAAGTCAATTTCAGAAAAACAGCAGGCAAATAACTGACTTTAAAAATGGGTAAAAATCTTCACTAGACATTTCTCCGTAAAGACATACAAGTGGTAAATCTACATATGAAAATTTGCTCAACCTCGCTAAGCATCAGGGAAATGGAAATCAAGCCACAAGGAGATATCACTCACACCTGTTAGGATGTGTATTATAAAAAGACAAATAGGGCTTCCCTGGTGGCACAGTGGTTGAGAGTCCGCCTGCCGAGGCAGGGGACACATGTTCATTCCCCAGTCTGGGAGGATCCCACATGCCGCTGAGCGGCTGGGCCCATGTCCCATGGCCGCTGAGCCTGTGCATTTGGAGCCTGTGCTCTGCAACGGAAGAGCCCACAACAATGAGAGACACGTGTACTGCAAAAAAAAAAAAAGAAAGAAATTAATGGATGCTGGGAAAGATGTGAAGAAGTGGAACTTCTGTACCCTGTTTTGTACCATGTAATAATGTAAAATGGTGTAGCCATTATGGAAAACAGAATGGAGGTCCCCTAAAAATTATTAAGAGAACTATCATAAAATCCAGCAGTCACTCATTTAGGTTTATATACAAAGGGGATAAAACAAGAATGTCCAAGAGATATCTACAATCTCATGTCCATTGCAGCATTATACACAATACACAACATAGAAAAACCGCCTAGTGTCCATGGCAAGATGAATTAATAAAGAAAATGTGGTGTATACATACAGTGGAATGTCACTCAGTCTTTGAAAAAGAAGGAAATCCTGCCATTTGCAGCAACACGAATAAACTTGGAGGACATTTGTAAGAGTGAAATAAGCCAGTCACAGAAGGTCAAAAACTGAAAGAAAACTCCGAGAAGCAGAGAGTAGAAGGGTGGTTCCAAGAGCTGGCAAGAGGTTGACATGGGAAGTCTGTGTTCAATGGTTAGCATGTGTTATTTCAAAATGGAAAAGTTTTAGACACATGCTGTACAACAAGGTGCATGTAGTCAACAGGACTGCCTGGACATTTCCAAACTTGTTAAGAAGTTGGATTTCATCGTATGAGTATTTTTACAACAATAAAATACACATATGTAAAATAAATACAAAGTGGAAAAAGGGGACAAAAGAAGAAAAATAAGGAAAGGGAGTCAACAGAGGGAAAGAAGAAAGCAGGAAGGGTCTCGAATGTACACAGGTATCAGGAGATAATGGGAGAGAAGCTCCTCGCCCCAGGCTTTAAAGAAGACATCTCTCCAGAGTTCACTCCAGCAAGAGGGGGATGTCCTTTCCCTTCCCCATTGAAACAGAAGTGCCAATAGCATCCTAAGTGTGGCCCAGGCTGTGCTCAGGTGTACACTTTTCCTTGATCTCTAAACCAACCACACCTGACTCCCCATGACTCAGGTGTCCTTAATGTATCTCCTTCCACTTCTCTAAAGCATTTCCCTCTTCAAGTCCAGCCCGAGGCGCCAATCCTGTCCTCACACGTGGGGTCCACTGGGCGGGTCTCTGAGTTCTTAAGAGCCTCCCTGTGAGTAGCAGGCACTGAATCGCACACCAGGGTTCCCCTCAGCACCATCAGCAAACTACGACCTAGGGATTGAGGATTTCTAGAACAACTTTACTCATAGACAGTCTCTTGGTGAAACAAGTGACATTTTACAATCAAGCATTTTCAGTTTTTCCTTTGGTGGGGAAAATATTGACACATATAAGGCAATCATATTCTATTAAAGTATGTATTTCTCAAAGGACTCACTATCGAAAAAAATTTTTTAAGAATAACTTTCCATGTTTTAATTGACTTAATCCGAGACTTCCTTGCAAAAGCCTTCAGAAAATACCAACAACCTACATCATCTGGCAGTTTGCACAGCAACATGAGTGGAGTAACTCTTTTCACACTGCTTGGTTTCTCGGTCCCACCTTGTAAAGCACAACCTCCTGTCTGCCCTCCTGGGAAGGGAGCCAGTGCCCACCCTGAGCTCAATCCCTGGGGTAAATCTCTTGGTTCTGTCTTCACTGTATGCAGTGTTTCTTGCCCAGCACACAGAAACAGGGCCGGCACAAGTGATGGAAGACAGACTTTCCACAGGAGAAGGACATTGCGTTTCCTTAGCACAGAATCTGATAGTGAATCTTAGCCACAAAGGAGAAAGGTGGAGTGAATTTCCTCCATCTACTCCTGGAGGCTCCTTCTTTCTCGGATTCCTCCAGAACTGGGTGTGGCATGTGGGTACAAGCATGCGCTCCTTGCAAAATGAAGGAGGCCAGCATAGCACTAGGTGCTTCAGGTAAGGGGGGAGGACTCATCCCGAGGCTCTAATAGGAAACAGTTAGAATGAGGGAAGTGGCAGAGAGATGTATCATAACCATTCAGAATGCTATGAGACCTCTTAAGAGATGAGATTTTTTATTAAATGAAGTTGTAATTTACCCAGTAGTAGGGATGCTGAAACCCAGTTTTGTTCACGATGAATCCAGCCATGGAGCAACTAAACCCGTGCACCACAACAACAGCCTGTGCTCTAGAGCCTGAATGTCAAAACTACTGAGCACACGTGCCACAACTATTGAAGCCCATGCACCTAGAGCCCGTGGTCTGGAACAACAGTAGCCACCGAAATGAGAAGCCCGTGCAGTGCAACGAAGACCCAACACAGCCAAAAGAAAAAAAAAAGAATCCAGTAAACATTTGCCTGGGTGGTGATAGGATTTGTTTTCCAGGTTAAATGAGGCTCAATTGGTATAAAACCAATGCACACCCTGAAAGTGTACAGTTTATTTACATTTATATCCATACCCATTCATGATGCAGTGTTGATGGGAATATTTTTTAGAAAGTAGGCACCAGTAACAGTGATGTTTAGGGGAACATAAATCAAGGGAAACACAACACAAAAAGTTCACGTACACACACAGAATCATACCATTCATTTCACATACAGACACACCCAGTCTCATGCACACAAACCTACACCACCTAACCGTAATACGGCCTCTTCCTGGGACTATAGTAATTGGTCACATTACTTGTAAATCACTTTCTATCACCAGGGCCCGTACTCTCATTCCCAGCACAAATTTGCAATCAGTTTGCCCTCTACACTAAAACCACCAAGAATGTCCCACTTTCTCAACTTCAAAGTTCTGCCGCCCCAAGTGACTGATTCCAGAATACATACTGTTTACACGTTCTGTGAAGGCCACCTGCAATTACAGAAGAGAAAACACTATGAGGATAAGATCACAGAGATGCTCAGGTCTTTTGTTCATTTGCTGACAGTAGAAAACCTGATAAGAAACAGTGGTCCAGGGAACCCAGCAAGGGTTATCAGCAAACCTACTCAGGCTGAAAGGCAAGAACTTTGCTGGGAGGATGGAACTTCCAAGTTCATTTAGGTTGCAAATTACAGAATTCTTTGCCTAGAGGAAAAATCGCTGCAGGAGAGAGAGCTCCGTACTCTACAGGCTGTAATGGATGCTGTCAATTTTAATGTCCTGTGGAATCAGGCACCAAGAGTTGGTCATAGACTCTCACTCCACATTCTCCCAACCAAGGGAATTGTATGTATCTGGAAGGAATACCCTCAAATATTCATAACTTAAATCTATTGAAAGAGAAATAAAGCAATATTTCTATCTCAGACCAGAAAAAATCCAGCTTAACTTTATGATCCACGGAGGCTTTTCTTCTGTCCTATCACGGTGCAGGTCAACCGCCACATCCTCAGGGAGAGCTGGAGGGACACAGAGTAACTGTCAGGACACTGGTGATGCGGCTCAGCAATTACTCAGGGGCTTTCTTCTCGATGAGGACATGGGGTGGTGTGTATGGATGTGGGAGGTTAGTAAATGTGGGCTAAGCTGGTGTTGGGCCATCCTCTTTGGGGGATGAAGGAAGGTAAAGGACAAGAGGAAGGAAATGAAAACAGAGCTTTGGCTTTCTAGCTAAGGGGAGCCTAATCATAAGGGAAGGGTCGATCTAAAAAATGGTAAACACTAAAATGCATGCTCTGTTTCAATGACACAGACCCATGACCCATCCTGCCTCTTTTGAGCTTCTGCTAAATTGCCACTGTCTCTTGATTCTTCCCAGATCACTCTTTTCCCAGCATCCACAATGCCAGGTACTGCATTTATCATGTCTTCTGTTGTATAATATTTTATACTTGATTAACTGCAACCTCTATTAAAGGACTGAATTCAATCTTACACAAAATATGCTATATTTATTCACTAATCACTTGTCTTAAAGAAAATCAAATACACAAGATTTGACAAAACTGAAATCCTACCATTTAGATACAGCCACTATCAATCGTATCATATTTTTCTACCAGTCTTTGTTTTCTATACAATATATGTATGCCCACTGAGTCAGGGGCTGTGCATACTCTAGGGAGCTGTTCCATAAGTGGGACACTTCGTTATGAAGAGGGAGCCCGGACTGAGCACAGCCTGTCTCTAACCCAGCTGTGCAGGAGAAGTGTACAGGCTAACAGTCAGGTTCCACTTTGAGTCCTTGGGTGTGGGCTACAGGAATTGACCAACGCTATGGCTTATGGTAATGTTATCCAATACAATAAATAGCTCCCTGATTCTTATCTGCTTTTGGCCTTGTTTAAGCAATGACACCAGCACTGACAGATATGACCTGTACCGTATACATGGGGTCTCACACCTCTCAGAATCTGTAGCTTACCAGGAGAATGCAGCTCTTGAGGTGAATTTCACCTTAATGACAGTGCCAAAGTCAACTGATAAGTCCACCCATAGCTGCCCTTGATTCTGTGACCACTAAGGCCACCTGATGGGCAAGGTCTGGACCTTTGGAAATGCTAGGACTTCCAGCCAAGGATACGGATGCAGGGACGCCCTTGCTCCATGACTGAGGATCCGTTGGCTGAGTGGTAAGTGCAGGTCAGGGATCCAGAGCATCCATATTGGGACCCACCCCTGGGTTCTCAGTTTGGCTTTTCCACTTAGGAGATCAAGAGCTTAGAACATTTATCTCTGCACCATCTCCTTGTGAGGAAAAGGAATATTAACCAAATCTGGGCAACAGCTGTGTTTAGGGAAGAACATGCAACCAAATTCACAAAACAAGTAAGGGTCCTGTGCCTGAGATAACCGTAGGTACTTCAAAACAACTCCGTATGTCTCTTAGCCCCTTAGAGAGGATGAAAGCAATATTAGAGTTAAAACTAACTTGTCCCAATTCCCTTAATCTGGAATACTGAAACAAAATTCTATAGCAGAGGCAGCCGCATAAACACACAGCACCTGCCAGGGTTTACCCCTGGAAGAACTGGGAAGGATAAGACCAAGGCAGGCCTGAGGAAAGGTCAGAGGGTAGGCAGAACTGGGGTGTGGGGAGCAAGGGCAGGGCTGTCTGGAAGGAGCAGTAGGTTGTAAGAAGATCAGTGTCCTTGGGTCCTACTGCCCTGAGTCTCGGTCCTGGGCCTGGTCAACCCCAGGAGACCAGGTCAGCAGGGCTTTGAAAGCAAGTGTGTGAAATAGCCCAGCAGCACCTTCACACAGCCCTGTAGAATTCCTGCCGGCCATGAAGGGTCTTTAGGGGCAGCTGGACGTGGACCCCTCTCAAATGGAAGCATGTCAGCACACCAGCCTTGGGGAAATGGAGAGGCTGAGATGAGCTCAAGGAGACTGAGCACATACTGTGATCCCAGAGCATGTGTTCTGTGACTCATCCATCTCTGGGACTGTCTTTACAAGAGGAACAAACAGTGAGGACAAAACATGAGGTGGAGCCACAAGTCCTGAAAGTGCAGAGGGAGACAGTTCACTTCTCATCCACCACCTCACCCTTTCTAGAAGAACTTGGTCTCAAGCTTCAAGGGCCCATGAGTGTTTTGACCCACAGGTTCTTTCCATCACAGGTCAATATGCAAAATACAACAAACTCTCCTGTGCACAATACCCTAGATGTGCTAACCAGGAAACAAACTTCCATATTAGGCAGTGACAAGCTCAAGAAAGAGCAGCTCACGCGCAAAAGATCATTTTTGATGAGCAAATCAATAAAAGGTGATTATAGAACACAGTCACATCTAAGGACACAATTGCTTTCTATTGTTTCATTAAAATATGAAAAAAACAAGTCAGAACTCTACACATATTTTATTCGTCTTTCTGATTTCATATCCACCTTCCTCAGTCTCCAAAGCAGGAGATATAACCCTAAAGTTCCAGGAACCCTCTGCCATTAGATCCTACCTAAGTGTTGTTCCTACCTGTATCCTTTTCCTTATCACGGCCACAAGTGCTATCCAGAGTCGATTCTGTAGAAACACGAACATGAATTTACAAGTCTTATGGATACATTTAAAATGTGACTAATGTGACTGAGTAATTGGATATTTTATTTGTTTTGTTTTAATACACTGAGTTAATCATTGATTGAATTAAATAAATTATAACAGGCACATCTAGCTAGTGGCTACCACACTATAATACACATTCCTCTCTCTCTCTCTCTCCATATATATATATATATATACCCATTCAAGATGGCTGTTTGCTGATGGTTTACCAAAGGGAAAACCTCTGCCCCGTGAAGGTACTTAGCCCAAGGGGTAAGAGGGATGCGTCCCTCTGCTGGTCTCCCTGGTAACCGATGAGCCCATCTGCTGTCAACTCCCCCTTTAACTGGTAGCCTGCCTATTCCGCCCAGAGAGAAGCATGCTGCTACTGCTGCTGCTGTGTTCTGCCTGCCATCGGCTATCTACAGTGGGATGTCTCTCCAGGACCACTTTGCTTCTGACGTGAAAGATCTCCCATCTATTAAACCATGAATGTCTCTGTCCCTGACTCCGGGCTCTTTCCTTAGCCCTGAAGCTGAGCAAGTACAGGGCTTGCAGGCGTGAGAGGTGCAGCCCAACACCTTCTGCAGGGCAGTTTGCTGGCAGACTTGATGATTCATTTGTAGGTGTTTCCTAGGCTCATGCACACTTGCCAGGCACTCATGAGACCTTGGGGACACTGAAACAGTAATGTCAACACCCAGATCCTAGAGGAATTCCCGACAGGTGTTCCACTTGAGGGGAGAGGTAATGAGCATGGCCCAGTGCACCTGTGCTAGACATAATCAGCGAGCAGGTGCAGAAGGGAGGGAGGGACATTCACTCACTTCATGAGGCCATCCTTCTCACCACTGCCTCTGAAACATCCAGAGAAGGAAGGGACAAAATGCCCTTAGAAGGTAAATGGCCTGTACACTGAAAAGTACAAACCACTGCTGAAAGAATTAAACAAGGAACAAATCATTGAAATGACATATCATATTAATAGACTGGAGACTTATTATTGTTGACATTTCTACACTACCCAAAGGTAAGTATAAATTCATTGTAATACCTATCAAAATCCCAATGTCATTTTCAAAGAAATAGAAAAAAAAAGGTCCTAAAATATATATGGAACCACTAAGGACTCCAAACAGACAACACAATCCTGAGAACAAAGAACATAGATGGAGGCTTCTCACTTCCTGACTTCAAAACACATTACAAAGCCACAGGAATCAAAACTGTATGGTACTGACATAGAAACAGATACATAGGCCTAAAGACCAGAATAAATCAACCCCAAGAAAACTCATAGATACATGGCCAAATGAAATTCACCAAGCTTCTTAGACAACAAATAGGGAAAGTATAGTTTTCTCAACAGTCAATAGGATGATAATATAACTTACAGAAAGATTACAAACATATATCAGAAAAGGAGTTAATGTCCGAAACATGTAAGAAAAACACTACAACTCAAATGCAAACTAAGTTAAAAAATTAAAAACGGTAAATAAATGGGTTGAGAAATATGCAAAGACTTAAATAAGACATTTCCTGAAAAAGACATACAAATGAGTAACAAATATAGGAAAAGGTTCTCAACCTCACTAATCATAAGGGCAATGCAAATGAACACCTCACACCTGTTAGGCTGTGTATTATAATGAAAAAAATTAACAGGTTAAAGCCAAGATGTGGGGAATTGGAAACTTTGTACACAGCTGGTGGTAATGGAAAATGGTGCAGCTCTTATGAAAAAGAATATGGGGGTTCCTTATAAAATTATAAACAGAAATATCATATGATTCAGCAATCACAGTTCTGGGTATATATCCAAAGGAAATTAAATCAGTATCACAATGAGATGAACTTAGGTGCATTGCAGCATTCTCCACAATAGCCTAGATATGCAACCAACTTCACAAAAGAAGCAAGTGTCCTGTGCCTCAGCTAACCTTAGGTACTTCAAAATAACTCCGTTAAGTGTCTTAGCCCCTTAGAGAGGATGAAAGCAATATTAGAGTTAAAAGTAACTTGAACCAATTCCCTTAGTCTGGAATACTGAAACAAAAGTTTTACAGCAGGGGAAGCCTGCAAAACACACAGCACCTGCCAGGGTTTGCCCCAGCCTTGGAAGAACTGGGAAGGATAAGCCCAAGGCAGGCCTAAGGAAAGGTCCGAGGGTAGGCAGGACTGGAGTGTGGGGAGCAGGGGCAGGGCTGTCCGGATGGAGCAGTGGGTTGTAAGAAGAGCAGTGACCCTGGGTCCTGCTGCCCTGAGTCTCTTTCCTGGGCCTTGTGAATTCCAGGAGACCAGGTTAGCAGGGCTGTGAGAGCCAGTGTGTAAAGTGAGCCCAGCAGCCCCTTGACACAGTCCTCTACAATTCCTGCCGGCCATGAAGGGTCTTTAGGGGCAGTTGGACGTGGAGCCCACTCAATTGGAAGCAACTCAGCACATCAGCCTTGGGAGGTGCTGAGGCTGAAATGAGGAGACTGAGCACATGCAGTGACCCCAAAGCATGTGTTCTGTGACTCATCCACCTCTGGGAACGCGCTTTCCATGAGGAATAAACAGTGAGGACAAAAGTAAGGTGAAGCTACAAGTTCTGAAAGTGTAGAGGGAGAGAGTTCAAGTCTCATCCACCACCTGACACTCACTATAAGAACTTGTTCTCCAGTGTCAAGTGACTATGACAGTTTTGTTCCCACTAGGATATGGCCATCATACGTGAATGTAAAACTGAAACCAAAATCCTGGTGCAAAATAACCTCCAGGTACCTAACAGGAACGAACCTTTCATTTTTGGCAGTGAAAAAGCAATGAAAGAGTAGTCTTGTGAGAAAGAAAATTTCTGAATGGCAAAGCAAGAAAAGATGACTATAAGCACAGTACAGTCAAAGGACATGGACACAATAACTCGATTATATCATTAAAATTTGGAAAGAACAAATCAGAATTCTACGCATATTTCTTTCTTCCTGATTTCATATTCACCTTCCTTCGTTTCTAAAGAACCGGGTGGAACCAAAGTGTTCTAGGAATTGTCTCGCTTTAGATCCTACCTGAGAGTTGTTCCCTACGTGAATCGTCATCGGCATCACTGCTATGTATGCTCTCCACCATGCATTTTGTACAAACACAACCATGAGCATAAAGTTATTATACAAGTTGACCCACCCATTTCTCCTACTCGACTTGCTGGCTCACACAGCATCACCCTGGTCTTCCCTCCAGGTTCTCAGACCTCCCCTGTGCTCTGTGCAGACAGAGTCCTTCAATAAGACATTGATCACAGTTGAAAATTTCAAATGAGGGAGAGATGCTGAGAAAATCACCTTCCAACCCCTCACTTCTATACACCAATTTATAGCTTTCACCATCACCTTTACCAACCTGAAATTCCAGATGTTACAGACACACTTGAAACATGGCCAGTGTGACCAAGCAATTGTGTGTTTTTTGCGCTTTTTAATAGAATGATTTAAATATTGTTTGAACCAAATTAATTATAAATAGACACATTTGGTTAGTGGCTACCACACTGGAAAGCTCAGCTGTAAGAAATCCAAAGATGAGAAAGAGGCAACCAGCCACCCCTCCCCTGGCTGTTCTTTACTGCAGAAAATTTGATGGCCTGATCTGATCATTCGTATGTAGGTATATCTTGGGCTCTTGGACCCACGCCAGGCATTGGGAGAGTCCTTGTGGACTCTGAAATAGTACAGTCAACACTCAGATCCAAGAGGAATTCCCAGCAAGGGGCCCACTTGTAGACAGAGGTGAAGGGCATGGCCCAGTACACCTGTATTAGACATAATCAGAGAGTAGGTGCAGAGGGGAGGGAGGGATTACACTCTCTCCACGAGTCCATCCTTCTCACCCCTGACTCTAGAAGACCTGAGGAAGGCAGTGGAAAAGGCCCCGTAGGAGGTGAAAAATTTGTATACTGAAAACTACAGGACATGGCGGAAAGAAATTAAAGAAGAGACAAGTAATTGGAATGACATACCATGCACATAGACTGGATTATTAAATACTGTTGGCATTTCTATACTACATAAAGGGATGTACACATATATCGCAACAACCCACAAAATTCCATGTCATTATTATAGAAGTGGACAGAATTCTAAAATACATATGGAACACCCCCAAGTAGATAAAACTATCTTGAGAGCAAAGAGCAATGATGGAGATTAACACTTCCTGAACTCAACACACATAACAATGCCACAGTAGTCAAAACAGTCTGCTACTGGCATCAAGACAGTGAGATAGACCAATGAAATATAATAGAGAGACCCCAAATAAACGCACATATATATGGCCAACTGATCTGTGCCAAGGTTCTAAGATTACCAAGTGAAGAGAGGATAGTCTCTTCAACAATCAAGAGAATGAAAAGGCAACCTATAGGATGGGAGGAAATATGTGTAAACCTTGAATCTGAATAAGGGACCAATATCCAGAATATATAAGAAACTACTACAAGTCAATTTCAGAAAAACACGGGCAAATAACGGAGTTTAAAAATGGGTAAAAAGCTTCATTAGACATTTCTCCATAAAGACATACAAGTGGTCAATCTACATATGAAAATTTGCTCAACATCGCTAAGCATCAGGGAAATGGAAATCAAGCCACAAGGAGATATCACTCACACCTGTTAGGATGCGTATTATAAAAAGACAAATAGGGCTTCCCTGGTGGCACAGTGGTTGAGAGTCTGCCTGCCGATGTAGAGTACAAGTGTTCGTGCACTGGTGTGGGAGGATCCCACATGCTGCTGAGCGGTTGGGCCCATGAGCCATGGCCGCTGAGCCTGTGCGTTCGGAGCCTGTGCTCCACAATGGGAGAGCCCACAACAATGAGAGGCCCGTGTACTGCAAAAAAAAAAAGAAAAAGAAAAGAAAAAAGAAAGAAAATTAATGGATGCTGGCAAAGATGTGAAGAATTGGAACTCCTGTACCCTGTTTTGTACCCTTTAGTAATGTAAAATGGTGTAGCCATTATGGAAAACAGAATGGAGGTCCCCTAAAAATTATTAAGAGAACTATCATAAAATCCAGCAATCACTCATTTAGGTTTATATACAAAGGAGATAAAACAAGAATGTCCAAGAGATATCTACAATCTCATGTCCATTGCAGCATTATACACAATACACAACATAGGAAAACTGCCTAGTGTCCATGGGAAGATGAATTAATAAAGAAAATGTGGTGTATACATACAGTGGAATGTCATTCAGTCTTTGAAAAAGAAGGAAATCCTGCCATTTGCAGCAACACGAAAGATCTTGGAGGACATTTGTAAGAGTGAAATAAGCCAGTCACAGAAGGTCAAAAACTGAAAGAAAACTCCGAGAAGCAGAGAGTAGAAGGGTGGTTCCAAGAGCTGGCAGGAAGTTGACATGGGAAATCTGTCTTTAATAGTTAGAATGTGTTATTTGCAAAATGGAAAAGTTCTAGACACATGCTGTACAACAAGGTGCATGTAGTCAACAGGACTGCCTGGACATTTCAAAACTTGTTAAGAAGTTGGATTTCATCATACATGTAGTTTTACAACAATAAAATATACATATGTAAAATAATTACAAAGTGGAAAAGGGGGGAAAAAGAAGAATAATAAGGAAAGGGAGTCAACACAGGGAAAGAAGAAAGCAGGAAGGGTCTGGAATGTACACAGGTATCAGGAGATAATGGGAGAGAAGCTCCTGTCCCCAGGCTTTAATGAAGACATCTCTCCAGAGTTCACTCCAGCAAGAGAGGGATGTCCTTTCTCTTCTCCATTCAACCAGAAGTGCCAATAGCATCCTAAGTGTGGCCCAGGCTGTGATCAGGTGTACACTTTTCCTTGATGTCTAAACCAACCACACCAGACTCCCCATGGCTCAGGTGTCCTTAATGTATCTCCTTCCACTTCTCTAAAGCATTTCCCTCTTCAAGTCCAGCCAGAGGCACCAATCCTATCCTAACACGTGGGGTCCACTGGGCGGGTCTCTGAGTTCTTAACAGCCTCCCTGTGAGTAGCAGGCACTGAATCACACACCAGGGTTCCCCTCAGCACCATCAGCAAACTACCACCTAGGGATTGAGGATTTCTAGAACAACTTTACTCATACACAGTCTCTTGGGTAAACAAGTGACATTTTACAATCAAGCATTTTCAGTATTTTCTTTGGTGGGGAAAATATTGACACATATACGGCAATCATATTCTATTAAATTATGTATTTCTCAAATGACTCACTATCGAAAAAAAAATTTTAAGTATAACTTTCCATGTTTTAATTGACTTTACTCCCAGACTTGTTTGCTTGCAAAGGCCATCAGAAAATACCACAACCTATATCATCTGGCAGTTTGCCCAGCAACATGAGTGGAGATGCTCTTTTCACATGCTTGGTTTCTCTGTCCCACCCTGTAAAGCAAAATCTCCTGTCCGCCCTCCTGGGAAGGGAGCCAGTGCCCACCCTGAGCTGAAGCCCTGGGTTAGATCTCTTGGTTCTGTCTTCACTGTATGCAGTGTTTCTTGCCCAGCACACAGAAACAGGGCCGGCACAAGTGATGGAAGACAGACTTTCCACAGGAGAAGGACATTGCGTTTCCTTAGCACAGAATCTGATAGTGAATGTTAGCCACAAAGGAGAAAGGTGGAGTGAATTTCCTCCATCTACTCCTGGATGCTCCTTGTTTCTCGGACTCCTCCAGAACTGGGTGTGGCATGTGGGTACAAGCATGGGCTCCCTGCAAAAAGAAGGAGGCATGCCTAGCACTATGTGCTTCATGTAAGGGGGGAGGAATCATCCCGAGGCTCTAATAGGAAACAGTTAGAGTGAGGGAAGTGGCAGAGAGATGTATCATAACCATTCAGAATGCTATGAGACCTACTAAGAGATGAGATTTCTTATTAAATGAAGTTGTGTTTGACCCAGTAGTAGGGATTCCGAAACCCAGTTTTGTTCACTAAGAATCCAACCATGGAGCAACTAAACCCGTGCACCACAAGTACTAAGCCTGTGCTCTAGAGCCTGAAAGTCACAACTACTGAGCCCACGTGCCACAACTATTGAAGCCCATGCACCTAGAGCCCGTGGTCGGGAACAACATTAGCCACCGATATGAGAAGCCCACGCAGTGCAACGAAGACTCAACACAGCCAAAAGAAAAAAAAAAGAATCCAGTAAACTTTTGCCTGGGTGGTGATAGGATTTGTTTTCCAGGTTAAATGAGGCTCACTTGGTATAAAATCAATGCACACCCTGAAAGTGTACAGTTTATTTACATTTATATCCATACCCATTCATGATGCAGTGTTGATGGGAATATTTTTTAGAAAGTTGGCACCAGTCACAGTGATGTTTAGGGGAACATAAATCAAGGGAAACACAACACAAAATGTTCACATACAGACTTAGAATCATACCACTCATTTCACATACAGACACACCCAGTCTCGTGCACACAAACCTACACCACCTAACCGTAATACAGCTACTTCCTGGGACTATAGTAATTGGCCACATTACTTGTAAATCACTTTCTATCACCAGGGCCCCTACTCTCATTCCCAGCACAAATTTGCAATCAGTTTGCCCTCTACACTAAAACCAGCAAGAATGTCCCACTTTCTCATCTTCAAAGTTCTTCCTCCCCAAGTGACTGATTCCAGAATACATACTGTTTACACGTTCTGTGAAGGCCACCTGTAATTACAGAAGAGAAAACACCATGAGGATAAGATCACAGTGATGCTCAGGTCTTTTGTTCATTTGCTGACAGCAGAAAACCTCATAAGAAACAGTGGTCCAGGGAACCCAGCAAGGGTTATCAGAGCAAACCTACTCAGGCTGAAAGGCAAGAACTTTGCTGGGAGGATGGAACTTCCAAGTCCATTTACATTGGAAATTACAGAATTCTTTGCCTAGAGGAAAAATCGCTGCAGGAGAGAGAGCTCCATGCTCTACAGGCTGCAATGGATGCTGTCAATTGTAATGTCCTGTGGAATCAGGCACCAAGAGTTGGTCATAGACTCTCACTCCACATTCTCCCAACCAAGGGAATTGTATGTATCTGGAAGGAATACCCTCAAATATTCATAACTTAAATCTATTGAAAGAGAAATAAAGCAATATTTCTATCTCAGACCAGAAAACATCCAGCTTACCTTGATGAACCACTGAGGCTTTTCTTCTGTCCTATCACGGTGCAGGTCATCCGCCACATACTCAGGGAGAGCTGGAGGGACACAGAGTAACTGTCAGGACACTGGTGATGCTGCTCAGCAATTACTCAGGGGCTTTCTTCTCGATGAGGACATGGGGTGGTGTGTATGGATGTGGGAGGTTAGTTAGTGTGGGCTGAGCTGGTGTTGGGCCATCCTCTTTGGGGGATGAAGGAAGGCAAAGGACAAGAGGAAGGAAATGAAAACAGAGCATTGGCTTTCTAGCTAAGGGGAGCCTCATCAGAAGGGAAGGGTCGATCTAAACAATGGTAAACACTAAAATGCATGCTCTGTTTCAATGACACAGACCCATGACCAATACTTTGAGCTTCTGCTAAATTGCCACTGTCTCTTGATTTTTCCCAGATCACTCTTTTCCCAGCATCCACAATGCCAGCTACTGCATTTATCGTGTCTTCTGTTGTATGATATTCTAAGCTTGGTTAACAGCAACCTCCATTAAAGGACTGAATTCAATCCTAGACAAAATATGCTATATTTATTCACTAATCACTTGTCTTAAAGAAAATCAAATACACAAGATTTGACAAAACTGAAATCCTACCATTTAGATACAGCCACTATCAATCGTATCATATTTTTCTCCCAGTCTTTGTTTTCTATACAATGTATGTATGACCACTGAGTCAGGGGCTGTCCATACTCTAGGGAGCTGTTCCATAAGTGGGACACTTCGTTATGAAGAGGGAGCCCGGACTGAGCAAAGCCTGTCTCTAACCCTGCTGTGCAGGAGAAGTGTACAGGCTAACAGTCAGGTTCCACTTTGAGTCCTTGGGTGTGGGCTACAGGAATTGACCAATGCTAAGGCTTATGGTAATGTTATCCAATACAATAAAATAGCTCCCTGATTCTTATCTGCTTTTGGCCTTGTTTAAGCAATGACACCAGCACTGACAGATATGACCTGTACTGTATACATGGGGTCTCACACCTCTCAGAATCTGGGAGCTTACCAGAATTCAGTTCTTGAGGTGAATTTCACATTAATGACTGTGCCAAAGTCAACTGATAAGTCCACCCATAGCTGCCCTGGATTCTGTGATCATTAAGGCCACCTGATGGGCAAGGTCTGGACCTTTGGAGATGCTAGGACTTCCAGCCAAGGATACGGATGCAGGGACTCCCTTGCTCCATGACTGAGGATCCCTTGGCTGAGTGGTAAGTGCAGGTCAGGGATCCAGAGCATCCATATTGGGACCCACCCCTGGGTTCTCAGTTTGGCTTTTCCACATAGGAGGTCAAGAGCTTAGAACATTTATCTCTGCACCATATCTCTGAGGAAAAGGAATATTAACCAAATCTGGGCAACAGCTGTGTTGAGGGAAGAACATGCAACCAAATTCACAAAACAAGTAAGGATCCTGTGCCTGACCTAACCTTAGGTACTTCAAAACAACTCCATAAGTCTCTTAGCCCCTTAGAGAGGATGAAAGGAATATTGGTGTTAAAAGTAACTAGTCCCAATTCCCTTAGTCTGGAATACTGAAACATAATTCTACAGCAGAGGAAGCCTCATAAACACACAGCGTCTGCCAGGGTTTACCCGAGCCTTGGGAGAACTGGGAAGGATAAGACCAAGGCAGGCCTGAGGAAAGGTCAGAGGGTAGGCAGAACTGGGGTGTGGGGAGCAAGGGAAGGGCTGTCTGGAAGAAGCAGTGGGTTGTAAGAAGAGCAGTGACCCTGGGTCCTGCTGCCCAGAGTCTCTGTCCTGGGCCTGGTCAAACCCAGGAGACCAGGTCAGCAGGGCTGTGAAAGCAAGTGTGTGAAATAGACCAGCAGCCCCTTCACACAGCCCCCTAGAATTCCTGCCAGCCATGAAGGTTCTTTAGGGGCAGCTGGATGTGGACCCCTCTCAAATGGAAGCGTGTGAGCACATCAGCCTTGGGGAAGTGCAGAGGCTAAGATGAGCTCAAGGAGCTCATGCAGTGATCCCAGAGCACGTGTTCTGTGACTCATCTATCTCTGGGACTGTCTTTACAAGAGGAATAAACAGTGAGGACAAAACATGAGGTGAAGCCACAAGTCCTGAAAGTGCAGAGGGAGACAGTTCACTTCTCATCCACCACCTCACCCTTTCTAGAAGAACTTGATCTCAAGTTTCAAGGGCCCATGAGAGTTTTGATGCACAGGTTCTTTCCATCACAGGTCAATATGCAAAATACAACAAACTCTCCTGTGCACAATACCCTAGATGTGCTAACCAGAAAACAAACGTCCATATTAGGCAGTGACAAGCACATGAAAGAGCAGCTCATGTGCAAAAGATCAGTTTTGATGAGCAAATCAAGAAAAGGTGATTATAGAGCACAGTCATGTCTAAGGACACAATTTCTCTCTATTGTGTCATTAAAATATGAAAAAAACAAGTCAGAACTCTACACATATTTCATTCTTCTTTCTGATTTCATATCCACCTTCCTCAGTCTCCAAAGCAGGAGATATAACCCTAAAGTTCCAGGAACCCTCTGCCATTAGATCCTACCTAAGTGTTGTTCCTACCTGTATCCTTTTCCTTATTACGGCCACAAGTGCTATCCAGAGTCGATTCTGTAGAAACACGAATATGAATTTACAAGTCTTATGGATACATTTAAAATGTGACTAATGTGACTGAGTAATTGGATACTTTATTTTGTTTTATTTTAATACACTAAGATAATCAATTGAATTAAATAAATTATAACAGGCACATCTAGCTAGTGGCTACAACATTGTAATACACATCCCTCTCCCTCTCTCTCTCCATACATGTATATGTATATATATCTACCGATACAAGATGACTATTTGCTGATGGTTTAACGAAGGTAAAACCTCTGCCCCGTGAAGGTACTTAGCCCAAGGGGTAAGAGGGATGCGTCCCTCTGCTGGTTTCCCTGGTAACCGATGAGCCCATCTGCTGTCAACTCCCCCTTTAACTGGTAGCCTGCCTATTCCGCCCAGAGAGAAGCATGCTGCTACTGCTGCTGCTGCGTTCTGCCTGCCATCGGCTATCTACAGTGGGATGTCTCTCCAGGACCACTTTGCTTCTGACGTGAAAGATCTCCCATCTATTAAACCATGAATGTCTCGTTCCTGACTTCGGGCTCTTTCCTTAGCCCTGAGGCTGAGCAAGTACAGGGCTTGCAGGCGTGAGAGGTGCAGCCCAACATCTTCTGCAGGGCAGTTTGCTGGCCAGATTTGATGATTCATTTGAAGGTGTTTCCTAGGCTTATGCACACTTGCCTGGCACTCATGAGACCTTGGGGACACTGAAACATTAGTGTCAACACCCAGATCCTAGAGGAATTCCCGACAGGTGTTCCACTTGAGGGGAGAGGTAATGAGCATGGCCCAGTGCACCTGTGCTAGACATAATCAGCGAGCAGGTGCAGAAGGGAGGGAGGGACATCCACTCACTTCATGAGGCCATCCTTCTCACCACTGCCTCTGAAAAATCCAGGGAAGGAAGGCACAAAATGCCCTTAGACGGTAAATGGTCTGTACACTGAAAACTACAAACCACTGCTGAAAGAATTTCACAAGGAATAAATAATTGAAATGACATATCATATTCATAGACTGGAAACTTATTATTGTTGACATTTCCACACTACCCAAAGGTATGTATAAATTCATTGTAATACCTATCAAAATCCCAATGTCAATTTCAAAGAAATAGATAAAAAAAAAGATCCTAAAATATATATGGAAACACTAAGGACTCCAAACAGACAAAACAATCCTGAGAACAAAGAACATGGATGGAGGCTTCTCACTTCCTATCTTCAAAACAGATTACAAAGCCACAGGAATCAAAACTGTATGGTACTGACATAGAAACAGATACATAGGCCTAAAGACCAGAATAAATAACCCCCAAGAAAACTCATAGATACATGGACAAATGAAATTCACCAAGCTTCTAAGACATCAAATAGGGAAAGTATAGTTTTTTCAACAGTCAATAGGATGAAAATATAACTTACAGAAAGATTACAAACATATATCAGAAAAGGAGCTAATATACAAAACATCAAAGAAAAATACTACAACTCAAATGCAAACTAAGTTAAAAAATTAAAAAGGGTAAATAAACGGGTTAAGAAATGTGCAATGACTTAAATATGATATTTCCTGAAAAAGACATACAAATGAGTAACAAATATAGGAAAAGGTTCTCAACCTCACTAATCATCAGGGCAATGCAAATGAACACCTCACACCTGTTAGGCTGTGTATTATAAAGAAAAAAATTAACAGTTTAAGGCCAAGATGTGGGGAATTGGAAACTTTGTACACTGCTGGTGGGAATGTAAAATGGTGCCGCTATTATGAAAAAGAGTATGGGGGTTCCTTATAAAATTATAAACAGAAATATCATATGATACAGCAATCACAGTTCTGGGTATATATCCAAAGGAAATTAAATCAGTATCACAATGAGATGAACTTAGGTTCATTGTAGCATTCTCCACAATAGCCTAGATATGCAACGAACTTCACAAAAAAAGCAAGTGTCCTGTGCCTCAGCTAACCTTAGGTACTTCAAAACAACTCCATAAGTCTCTTAGCCCCTTAGAGAGGATGAAAGCAATATTAGAGTTAAAAGTAACTTGAACCAATTCCCTTAGTCTGGAATACTGAAACAAAAGTTCTACAGCAGGGGAAGCCTCCTAAACACACAGCACCTGCCAGGGTTTACCCCAGCCTTGGAAGAACTGGGAAGGATAAGACCAAGGCAGGCCTGAGGAAAGGTCAGAGGGTAGGCAGGACTGGAGTGTGGGGAGCAGGGGCAGGGCTGTCCGGATGGAGCAGTGGGTTGTAAGAAGAGCAGTGACCCTGGGTCCTGCTGCCCTGAGTCTCTTTCCTGGGCCTTGTGAATTCCAGGAGACCAGGTTAGCAGGGCTGTGAGAGCCAGTGTGTGAAGAAGCCCAGCAGCCCCTTGACACAGTCCTCTACAATTCCTGCCGGCCATGAAGGGTCTTTAGGGGCAGTTGGACGTGGAGCCCACTCAATTGGAAGCAACTCAGCACATCAGCCTTGGGAGGTGCTGAGGCTGAAATGAGGAGACTGAGCACATGCAGTGACCCCAAAGCATGTGTTCTGTGACTCATCCACTTCTGGGAACGCGCTTTCCATGAAGAATAAACAGTGAGCACAAAAGTAAGGTGAAGCTACAAGTCCTGAAAGTGTAGAGGGAGAGAGTTCAAGTCTCATCCACCACCTGACACTCACTATAAGAACTTGTTCTCCAGTGTCAAGTGACTATGACAGTTTTGTTCCCACTAGGATATGGCCATCATACGTGAATGTAAAACTGAAACCAAAATCCTGGTGCAAAATACCCTCTAGGTACCAAACAGAAACGAACATTTCATTTTTGGCAGTGAAAAAGCAATGAAAGAGTAGTCTTGTGAGAAAGAAAATTTCTGAATGCAAAGCAAGAAAAGATGACTATAAGCACAGTACAGTCAAAGGACATGGACACAATAACTCGATTATATCATTAAAATATGGAAAGAAAAACCCAGAATTCTACAATTTTTCCTTCTTCTTCCTGATTTCATATTCACCTTCATTCGTTTCTAAAGAACCGGGTGGAACCAAAGTGTTCTAGGAATTGTCTCCCTTTAGATCCTACCTGAGAGTTGTTCCCTATGTGAATCGTCATCAGCATCACTGCTATGTATGCTCTCCACCATGCATTTTGTACAAACACAACCATGAGCATAAAGTTATTATACAAGTTGACCCACCCATTTCTACTACTCGACTTGCTGGCTCACACAGCATCACCCTGGTCTTCCCTCCAGGTTCTCAGACCTCCCCTGTGCTCTGTGCAGACAGAGTCCTTCAATAAGATATTGATCACAGTTGAAAATTTCAAATGAGGGAGAGATGCTGAGAAAATCACCTTTCGACCCCTCACTTCTATAGACCCATTTATAGCTTTCACCGTCAACCTTACCAACCTGAAATTCCAGATGTTACAGACACAGTTGAAACATGGCTAGTGTGACCAAGCAATTGTGAGTTTTTTGCGCTTTTTAATAGAAAGATTTAATTACTGTTTGAACTAAATTAATTATAAAGAGACACATTTGGTTAGTGGCTACCACACTGGAAAGCTCAGCTGTAAGAAATCCAAAGATGAGAAAGAGGCAACCAGCCACCCCTCCCCTGGCTGTTCCTTACTGCAGAAAATTTGATGGCCTGATCTGATCATTCGTATGTAGGTATATCTTGGGCTCTTGGTCCCACGCCAGGCATTGGGAGAGTCCTTGTGGACACTAAAATAGTACAGTCAACACTCAGATCCAAGAGGAATTCCCAGCAAAGGGCCCAATTGTAGACAGAAGTGAAGGGCATGGCCCAGTACACCTGTATTAGACATAATCAGAGAGTAGGTGCAGAGGGGAGGGAGGGATTTCACTCTCTCCATGAGTCCATCCTTCTCACCCCTGACTCTAGAAGACCTGAGGAAGGCAGTGGAAAAGGCCCCGTAGGAGGTGAAAAATTTGTATACTGAAAACTACAGGACATGGCGGAAAGAAACTAAGAAGAGACAAGTAATTGGAATGACACACCATGTTCATAGACTGGATTATTAAATACTCTTGGCATTTCTATACCACATAAAGGGATGTACACATATATCGCAACAACCCACAAAATTCCATGTCATTATTATAGAAGTGGACAGAATTCTAAAATACATATATAACCCACCCCAAATAGATAAAATAATCTTGAGAGCAAAGAGCAATGATGGCGATGAACAGTTCCTGAACTCAAAACACATAAAAATGCCACAGTAGTCAAAAGAGTCTGCTACTGGCATCAAGACAGTGAGATAGATCAATGAAATATAATAGAGAGACCTCAAATAAATGCACATATATATGGCCAACTGATCTGTGCCAAGGTTCTAAGATTAACAAGTGAAGAGAGGATAGTCTTTTCAACAATCAAGAGAATGAAAAGGCAACCTATAAGATGGGAGGAAATATGTGTAAACCTTGTATCTGAATAAGGGACCAATATCCAGAATATATAAGAAACTACTACAAGTGAATTTCAGAAAAACAGCGGGCAAATAACTGAGTTTCAAAATGGGTAAAAAGCTTCACTAGACACTTCTCCATAAAGACATACAAGTGGTCAATCTACATATGAAAATTTGCTCAACATTGCTAAGCACCAGGGAAATGGAAATCAAGCCACAGGGAGATATCACTCACACCTGTTACGATGTGTATTATAAAAAGACAAATAGGTCTTCCCTGGTGGCACAGTGGTTGAGAGTTCTCCTGCCGAGGCAGGGGACACGTGTTTGTGCCCTGGTCTGGGCGGATCCCACATGCCACTAAGCAGCTGGGCCCATGAGCCATGGACGCAGATCCTGTGTATTTGGAGCCTGTGCTCCGCAATGGGATAGCCCACAACAATGACAAACCCATGTACCGCAAAAAATAAAAAAATAAAAAATAAATAAAACAGAAAGAAAATTAATGGATGCTGGCAAAGATGTGAAAAGTGGAACATTTGTACACTGTTATGTACACTGTAGTAATGTAAAATGGTGTAGCCATTATGGAAAACAGAATGGAGGTCCCCTAAAAATTATTAAGAGAACTCTCATAAAATCCAGCAATCACTCATTTAGGTTTATATACAAAGGAGATAAAACAAGAATGTCCAAGAGATATCTACAATCTCATGTCCATTGCAGCATTATACACAATACACAACATAGGAAAAGTGCCTAGTGTCCATGGGAATATGAATTAATAAAGAAAATGTGGTGTGAACATACAGTGGAATGTCATTCAGTCTGTGAAAAAGAAGGAAATCCTGCCATTTGCAGCAACACGAAAGAACTTGGAGGACATTTGTAAGAGTGAAATAAGCCAGTCACAGAAGGTCCAAAACTGAAAGAAAACTCCAAGAAGCAGAGCGTAGAAGGGTGATTCCAAGAGCTGGCAGGAGGTTGACATGGGGAGTCTCTGTTCAATGCTTAGAATGTGTTATTTCAAAATGGAAAAGATCTAGACACATGCTGTACAGCAAGGTTCATGTAGTCAACAGGACTGCCTGGACATTTCTAAACTTGTTAAGATGTTGGATTTCATCGTATGTGTACTTTTACAACAATAAAATACACAGGTGTAAAATAAATACAAAGTGGAAAAAGGGGGAAAAAGAAGAAAAATAAGGAAAGGGAGTCAACAGATGGAAAGAAGAAATCAGGAAGGGTCTCGAATGTACACAGGTATCAGGAGATAATGGGAGAGAAGCTCCTCTCCCCAGGCTTTAAAGAAGACATCTCTCCAGAGTTCACTCCAGCAAGAGGGGGATGCCCTTTCTCTTCCCCATTCAACCAGAAGTGCCAATAGCATCCTAAGTGTGGCCCAGGCTGTGCTCAGCTGGATACTTTTCCTTGATCTCTAAACCAACCACACCTGACTCCCCATGGCTCAGGTGTCCTTAATGAATCTCCTTCCACTTCTCTAAAGCATTTCCCTCTTCACATCCAGCCCGAGGCGGCAATCCTGTCCTCACACGTGTTGTCCACTGGGCGGGTCTCTGAGTTCTTAAGAGCCTCCCTGTGAGTAGCAGGCACTGAATCGCACACCAGGGTTCCCCTCAGCACCATCAGCAAACTACGATCTAGGGATTGAGGATTTCTAGAACAACTTTACTCATACACAGTCTCCTGGGTAAACAAGTGATATTTTACAATCAAGCATTTTCAGTTTTTTCTTTGGTTGGGAAAATATTCACACATATACGGCAATCATATTCTATTAAAGTATGTATTTCTCAAAGGACTCACTATCGAAAAAAATTTTTTAAGTATAACTTTCCATGTTTTAATTGACTTTACTCCCAGACTTGTTTGCTTGCAAAAGCCTTCAGAAAATATCAAGAATCTATCTACGTCATCTGGCAGTTTGCACAGCAACATGAGTGGAGACGCTCTTGTCACACTGCTTGGTTTCTCTGTCCCACCTTGTAGAGCACAACCTCCTGTCCACCCTCCTGGGAAGGGAGCCAGTGCCTACCCTGAGCTCAAGCCCTGGGGTAGATCTCTTGGTTCTGTCTTCACTGTATGCAGTGTTTCTTGCCCAGCACACAGAAACAGGGTCGGCACAAGTGATGGAAGATAGACTTTCTACAGGCAAAGGACATTCTCTTTCTTTAGCACAGAATCCGATAGTGAATATTAGCCTCAAAGGAGAAAGGTGGAGTGAATTTCCTCCATCTAGTTCTGGAGGCTACTTCTTTCTCGGACTCCTCCAGAACTGGGTGTGGCATGTGGGTACAAGCATGGGCTCCCTGCAAAAAGAAGGAGGCCTGCCTAGCACTATGTGCTTCAGTTAAGGGGGGAGGACTCATCCCGAGGCTCTAATAGGAAACAGTTAGAAAGAGGGAAGTGGCCGAGAGATGCATCATAACCATTCAGAATGCTATGAGACCTACTAAGAGATGAGATTTCTTATTAAATGAAGTTGTAATTGACCCAGGAGTAGGGATGCTGAAACCCAGTTTTGTTCACTAAGAATCCAGCCATGGAGCAACTAAGCCCGTGCACCACAACTACTAAGCCTGTGCTCTAGAGCCCACAAGTCACAACTACTGAGCCCACGTGCCACAACTATTGAAGCCCATGCAATTAGAGCCCGTGCTCTGGAATAACAGTAGCCACCGAAGTGAGAAGCCCACGCAGTGCAACGAAGACCCAACACAGCCAAAAGAAAAAAAAAAAGAATCCAGTAAACATTTGCCTGGGTGGTGATAGGATTTGTTTTCCAGGTTAAATGAGGCTCAATTGGTATAAAATCAATGCACACCCTGAAAGTGTACAGTTTATTTACATTTATATCCATACCCATTCATGATGCAGTGTTGATGGGAATATTTTTTAGAAAGTTGGCACCAGTAACAGTGATGTTTACGGGATCATAAATCAATTGAAACACAACACAAAATGTTCACAAACACACACAGAATCATACCACTTATTTCACATACAGACACACCCAGTCTCATGCACACAAACCTACACAACCTAACCATAATACAGCTTCTTCCTGGGACTATAGTAATTGGTCACATTACTTGTAAATCACTTTCTATCACCAGGGCCCCTACTCTCATTCCCAGCACAAATTTGGAATCAGTTTGCCCTCTACACTAAAACCAGCAAGAATGTCCCAATTTCTCATCTTCAAAGTTCTTCTTCCCCAAGTGACAGATTCCAGAATACATACTGTTTTCACGTTCTGTGAAGGCCACCTGCAATTACAGAAGAGAAAAGACTATGAGGATAAGATCACAGTGATGCTCAGGTCTTTTGTTCATTTGCTGACAGTAGAAAACCTCATAAGAAACAGTGGCCCAGGGAACCCAGCAAGGGTTATCAGAGCAAACCTACTCAGGCTGAAAGCCAAGAACTGTGCTGGGAGGATGGTACTTCCAAGTACATTTAGGTTGCAAATTACAGAATTCTTTTCCTAGGAAAAATCGCTGCAGGAGAGAGAGCTCTGTACTCTACAGGCTGTAATGGATGCTGTCAATTGTAATGTCCTGTGGAATCAGGCACCATGGGTTGGTTATAGACTCTCACTCCACATTCTCCCAACCAAGGGAATTGTATGTATCTGGAAGGAATACCCTCAAATATTCATAACTTAAATCTATTGAAAGAGAAATAAAGCAATATTTCTATCTCAGACCAGAAAAAATCCAGCTTACCTTAATGATCCACGGAGGCTTTTCTTCTGTCCTATCACGGTGCAGGTCAACCGCCACATCCTCAGGGAGAGCTGGAGGGACACAGAGTAACTGTTAGGACACTGGTGAGGCTGCTCAGCAATTACTCAGGGGCTTTCTTCTCGATGAGGACATGGGGTGGTGTGTATGGATGTGGGAGGTTAGTAAGTGTGGGCTGAGCCGGTGTTGGGCCATCCTCTTTGGGGGATGAAGGAAGGCAAAGGACAAGAGGAAGGAAATGAAAACAGAGCTTTGGCTTTCTAGGTAAGGGGAGTCTAATCAGAAGGGAAGGGTTGATCTAAAAAATGGTAAACACTAAAATGCATGCTCTGTTTCAATGACACAGACCCATGACCCATGCTTTGAGCTTCTGCTAAATTGCCAATGTCTCTTGATTTTTCCCAGATCACTCTTTCCCCTGCATCCATAATGCTAGCTACTGCATTTATCATGTCTTCTGTTGTATGATATTTTATACTTGATTAACAGCAACCTCCCTAAAGGACTGAATTCAATCCTAGACAAAATATGCTATATTTATTCACTAATCACTTGTCTTAAAGAAAATCAAATACACAAGATTTGACAAAACTGAAATCCTACCATTTAGATACAGCCACTATCAATCATATCATATTTTTCTCCCAGTCTTTGTTTTCTATAAAATGTATGTATGCCCACTGAGTCAGGGGCTGTCCATATTCAAAGGAGTGGTTCCATAAGGGGGACACTTCGTTATGAAGAGGGAGCCCGGACTGAGCACAGCCTGTCTCTAACCCAGCTGTGCAGGAGAAGTGTACAGGCTAACAGTCAGGTTCCACTTTGAGTCCTTGGGTGTGGGCTACAGGAATTGACCAATGCTATGGCTTATGGTAATGTTATCCAATACAATAAAATAGCTCCCTGATTCTTATCTGCTTTTGGCCTTGTTTAAGCAATGACACCAACACTGACAGATATGACCTGTACTGTATACATGGGGTCTCACACCTCTCAGAATCTGGGAGCTTACCAGAATTCAGGTGTTGAGGTGAATTTCACATTAATGACTGTGCCAAAGTCAACTGATAAGTCCACCCATAGCTGCCCTGGATTCTGTGACCACTAAGGCCACCTGATGGGCAAGGTCTGGACCTTTGGAGATGCTAGGACTTCCTGCTAAGGATAAGGAGGCAGGAACTCCCTTGCTCCATGACTGAGGATCGATTGGCTGAGTGATAAGTGTAGGTCAGGGATCCAGAACACCCACATTGGGACCCACCACTGGGTTCTCAGTTTGGCTTTTGCACACAGGAGGTCAAGAGCTTAGAACATTTATCTCTGCACCATCTCTTTCTGAGGAAAAGGAATATTAACCAAATCTGGGCAACAACTGTGTTGAGGGAAGAACATGCAACCAACTTCACAAAACAATTAAGGGTCCTGTGCCTGAGCTAACCTTAGGTACTTCAAAAGAACTCCATAAGTCTCTTAGCCCCTTAGAGAGGATGAAAGCAATATTAGAGTTAAACGTAACTCATCCCAATTCCCTTAGTCTGGAATACTGAAATAAAATTATACAGCAGAGAAAGCTGCATAAACACACAGCACCTGCCAGGGTTTACCCGCGCCTTGGAAGAACGGGGAAGGATAAGACCAAGGCAGGCCTGAGTATAGGTCAGAGGGTAGGCAGGACTGGGGTGTGGGGAGCAAGGGCAGGGCTGACTGGAAGGAGCAGTGGGTTGTAAGAAGAGCAGTGACCCTGGGTCCTGCGGCCCTGAGTCTCTGTCCTGGGCCTGGTCAATTCCAGGAGACCAGGTTAGCAGGGCTGTGAGAGCCAGTGTGTGAAGAAGCCCAGCAGCCCCTTCACACAGTCCTGTAGAATTCCTGCCGGCCATGAAGGGTCTTTAGGATCAGCTGGACGTGGACCCCTCTCAAATGGAAGCATGTCACCACATCAGCCTTGGGAGGTGCTGAGGCTGAAATGAGGAGACTGAGCACATGCAGTGATCCCAAAGCACGTGTTCTGTGACTCATCCACCTCTGGGAGCGCGCTTTCCATGAGGAATAAACAGTGAGGACAAAAGTAACATGAAGCTACAAGTCCTGAAAGTGTTGACGGAGAGAGTTCAACTCTCATCCACCACCTGACACTCACTGTAAGAACTTGTTCTCCAGTGCCAAGTGACTATGAGAGCTTTGTTCCCACTAGGATATGGCCATCATACGTGAATGTAAAAAGGAAACCAAAATCCCTGGTGCAAAATACCCTCCAGGTACCAAACAGAAACGAACCTTTCATCTTTGGCAGTGAAAAAGCAACGAATGAGTAGTCTTGTGAGAAAGAAAATTTCTGAATGGCAAAGCAAGGAAAGAGGACTATAAGCACAGTACAGTCAAAGGACATGGACACAATAACTCTATTATATCATTAAAATTTGGAAAGAAGAATCAGAAATCTACACATATTTTCATCTTCTTCCTGATTTCATATTCACCTTCCCTAGTTTCTAAAAAACCGCGTGGAACCAAAGTGTTCTAGGAATTGTCTCGCTTTAGATCCTACCTGAGAGTTGTTCCCTTCGTGAATCATCATCAGCATCACAGCTATGTATGCTCTCCACGATGCATTCTGTACAAACACAAGCATGAGCATAAAGTTATTATACAAGTTGACCCACCCATTTCTCCTACTCGACTTGCTGGCTCACACAGCATCACCCTGGTCTTCCCTCCAGGTTCTCAGACCTCCCCTGTGCTCTGTGCAGACAGAGTCCTTCAATATGATATTGATCACAGATGAAAATTTCAAATGAGGGAGAGATGCTGAGAAAATCACCTTTCGACCCCTCACTTCTATTGACCCATTTATAACTTTCACCGTCAACTTTACCAACCTGAAATTCCAGATGTTACAGACACACTTGAAACATGGCTAGTGTGACCAAGCAATTGTGTGTTTTTTGCATTTTTTAATAGAATGAGTTAATTATTGTTTGAACTAAATTAATTATAAATAGACACATTTGGTTAGTGGCTACCACACTGGGAAGCTCAGCTGTAAGAAATCCAAAGATGAGAAAGAGGCAACCAGCCACCCCTCTCCTGGTTGTTCTTTACTGTAGAAAATTTGATGGCCTGATCTAATCATTCGTATGTAGGTATATCTTGCGCTTTTGGAGCCATGCCAGGCATTGGGAGAGACCTTGTGGACACTGAAATAGTACAGTCAACACTCAGATCCAAGAGGAATTCCCAGCAAGGGGCCCACTTGTAGACAGAGGTGAAGGGCGTGGCCAAGAACACCTGTATTAGACATAATCAGAGAGTAGGTGCAGAGGGGAGGGAGGGATTTCACTCTCTCCATGAGTCCATCCTTCTCACCCCTGACTCTAGAAGACCTGAGGAAGGCAGTGGAAAAGGCCCCGTTGGAGGTGAAAATTTGTATACTGAAAACTACAGGATATTGGGAAAGAAATTAAAGAAGAGACAAGGAATTGGAATGATATACCATGTTCATAGATTGGAGTATTAAATACTGTTGGCATTTCTATACTACATAAAGTGATGTACACATATATCGCAACAACCCATAAAATTCCATGTCATTATTATAGAGGTGGACACAATTCTAAAATACATACGGAACCACACCCCAGTAGATAAAACAATCTTGAGAGCAAAGAGCAATGATGGAGATTAACACTTCCTGACCTCAAAACTCATAACAATGCCACAGTAGTGAAAACAGTCTGCTACTGGCATCAAGACAGTGAGATAGACCAATGAAATATAATAGAGAGACCCCAAATAAACGCACATATATATGGCCAACTGATTTGTGCCAAGGTTCTAAGATTACCAAGTGAAGAAAGATAGTCTCTTCAACAATAAACAGAATGAAAAGGCAACCTATAGGATGGGAGCAAATATGTGTAAACCTTGTTCTGAATAAGGGACCAATATCCAGAATATATAAGAAACTACTACAAGTGAATTTCAGAAAAACAGCAGGCAAATAACTGAGTTTAAAAATGGGTAAAAATCTTCACTAGACATTTCTCCATAAAGACATACAAGTGGTCAATCTATATATGAAAATTTGCTCAACATCGCTAAGCATCAGGGAAATGGAAATCAAGCCACAAGGAGATATCACTCACACCTGTTAGGATGTGTATTATAAAAAGACAATTAGGGCTTCCCTGGTGGCACAGTGGTTGAGATTCCGCCTGCAGATGCAGGGGACTCATGTTCGTGCCCAGGTCTGGGAGGATCCCACATGCCGCTTAGCAACTGGGCCCATGAGCCATGGCTGTTGAGCATGTGCGTTTGGAGCCTGTGCTCCGCAACGGGAGAGCCCACAACAAAGAGAGGCCCAAGTACTGCAAAAAAAAAAAAAAAAAAAGAAAAAAAGAAAATTAATGGATGCTGGCCAAGATGTGAAGAAGTGGAACTTCTGTACCCTGCTTTGTACCCTGTCGTAATGTAAAATGGTGTAGCCATTATGGAAAACAGAATGGAGGTCCCCTAAAAATTATTAAGAGAACTCTCATAAAATCCAGCAATCACTCATTTAGGTTTATATACAAAGGAGATAAAACAAGAATGTCCAAGAGATATCTACAATCTCATGTCCATTGCAGCATTATACACAATACACAACATAGGAAAACTGCCTAGTGTCCAGGGGAAGATGAATTAATAAAGAAAATGTGGTGTATACATACAGTGGAATGTCATTCAGTCTTTGAAAAGAAGGAAATCCTGCCATTTGCAGCAACACGAAAGATCTTGGAGGACATTTGTAAGAGTGACAGAAGCCAGTCACAGAAGGTCAAAAACTGAAAGAAAACTCCGTGAAACAGAGAGTAGAAGGGGGGTTCCAAGAGCTGGCAGGAGGTTGACATGGGAAGTCTCTGTTCAATGGTTAGAATGTGTTATTTCAAAATGGAAAAGTTCTAGACACATGCTGTAGAACAAGGTGCATGTAGTCAACAGGACTGCCTGGACATTTCAAAACTTGTTAAGAAGTTGGATTTCATCTTATGTGTACTTTTACAACAATAAAATACACATATGTAAAATAAATACAAAGTGGAAAAAGGGGGAAAAAGAAGAAAAATAAGGAAAGGGAGTCAACAGAGGGAAAGAAGAAAGCAGGAAGGGTCTCGAATATACACAGGTATCAGGAGATAATGGGAGAGAAGCTCCTCTCCCCAGGCTTTAAAGAAGATATCTCTCCAGAGTTCACTCCAGCAAGAGGGGGATGTCCTTCCTCTTCCCCATTCAACCAGAAGCGCCAATAGCATCCTAAGTGTGGCTCAGGCTGTGCTCAGGTGTACACTTTTCCTTGATCTCTAAACCAACCACCCCTGACTCCCCATGGCTCAGGTGCCCTTCCTGTATCTCCTTCCACTTCTCTAAAGCATTTCCCTCTTGAAGTGCAGCCAGAGGCGCCAATCCTGTCCTCACACGTGGGGTCCACTGGGCGGGTCTCTGAGTTCTTAAGAGCCTCCCTGTGAGTAGCAGGCACTGAATCACACACCAGGGTTCCCCTCAGCACTATCAGCGAAATACGACTTAGGGATTGAGGATTTCTAGAACAACTTTACTCATACAGTCTCTTGGGTAAACAAGTGACATTTTACAATCAAGCATTTTCAATTTTTTCTTTGGTGGGGAAAATATTGACACATAAAAGGCAATCATATTCTATTAAAGTATGTATTTCTAAAAGGAATCACTATCGAAAAAGAATTTTTACGTATAACTTTCCATGTTTTAATTGACTTTACTCCCAGACTTGTTTGCTTGCAAAAGCCTTCAGAAAATACCAAGAACATACTTCATCTGGCAGTTTGACCAGCAATATGAGTGGAGATGCTCTTGTCACACTGCTGGGTTTCTCTGTCCCAGCATGCAAAGCACAACCTCCTGTCCGCCCTCCTGGAGAGGGAGCCAGTGCCCACCCTGAGCTCAATCCCTGGGGTAGATCTCTTGGTTCCGTCTTCACTGTATGCAGTGTTTCTTGCCCAGCACACAGAAACAGGGCTGGCACAAGTGATGGAAGACAAACTTTCCCCAGGAGAAGGACATTTCGTTTCCTAAGCACAGAATCTGATAGTGAATATTAGCCTCAAAGGAGAAAGTTGTAGTAAATTTCCTCCATCTACTCTTGGATGCTCCCTCTTTCTCGGACTTCTCCAGACCTGGGTGTGGCATGTGGGTACAAGCATGGGCTCCCTGCAAAAGGAAGGAGGCCTGCCTATCACTAGGTGCTTCGGGTAAGGGCGGAGGACTCATCCCGAGGCTCTAATAGGAAACAGTTAGAGTGAGGGAAGTGGCAGAGAGATGTATCATAACCATTCAGAATACTATGAGACCAACTAAGAGATGAGATTTCTTATTAAATGACGTTGTAATTAACCCAGTAGTAGGGATGCTGAAACGAAGTTTTGTTCATTAAGAATCCAGCTATGGAGCAACTATGTCCGTGCAACAAATGTACTAAGCCTGTGCCCTAGAGCCTGAAAGTCACAACTACTGAGTGCACGTGCCACAACTATTGAAGCCCATGCACCTAGAGCCCGTGGTCTGGAGCAAGAGAAGCCACCGAAATGAGAAGACTGCACACTGCAACGAAGAGCCAACACAGCCAAAAAAAAAGAAAAACAAAAAGAATCCAGTAAACATTTGCCTGGGTGTTGATAGTATTTGTTTTCCAGGTTAAATGAGGCTCAGTTGGTATAAAATCAATGCACACACTGAAAGTGTACAGTATATTTACTTTTATATCCATACCCATTCATGATGCAGTGGTGATGGGAATATTTTCTAGAAAGTTGGCACCAGTAGCAGTGATGTTTAGGGGAACATAAATCAAGGGAAACACAACACAAAAAGTTCACATACACACACAGAATCATACCACTCATTTCACATACAGACACACCCAGTCTCATGCATACAAACATACACCACCTAACCGTAATACAGCTTCTTCCTGGGACTATAGTAATTGGTCACATTACTTGTAAATCACTTTCTATCACCAGGACCCCTACTCTCATTCCCAGCACAAATTTGGAATCAGTTTGCCCTCTACACTAAAACCAGCAAGAATGTCCCACTTTCTCATCTTCAAAGATCTTCCTCCCCAAGTGACTGATTCCAGAATACATACCGTTTTCATGTTCTGTGAAGGCCACCTGCAATTACAGAAGAGAAAACACTATGAGGATAAGATCACAGTGATGCTCAGGTCTTTTGTTCATTTGCTGACAGTAGAAAACCTCATAAGAAACAGTGGCCCAGGGAACCCAGCAAGGGTTATCAGAGCAAACCTACTCAGGCTGAAAGGCAAGAACTTTGCTGGGAGGATGGAACTTCCAAGTCCATTTAGGTTGCAAATTACAGAATTCTTTTCCTAGAGGAAAAATCGCTGCAGGAGAGAGAGCTCCGTACTCTACAGGATGTAATGGATGCTGTCAATTTTAATGTCCTTTGGAATCAGGCACCATGAGTTGGTCATAGACTCTCACTCCACATTCTCCCAACCAAGGGAATTGAATGTATCTGGAAGGAATACCCTCAAATATTCATAACTTAAATCTATTGAAAGAGAAATAAAGCAATATTTCTATCTCAGACCAGAAAAAAACCAGCTTACCTTGATGATCCACCGAGGCTTTTCTTCTCTCCTATCACGGGGCAGGTCAACCGCCACATCCTCAGGGAGAGCTGGAGGGACACAGAGTAACTGTCAGGACACTGGTGATGCTGCTCAGCAATTACTCAGGGGCTTTCTTCTCGATGAGGACATGGGGTGGTGTGTATGGATGTGGGAGGTTAGTAAGTGTGGGCTGAGCTGGTGTTGGGCCATCCTCTCTGGGGGATGAAGGAAGGCAAAGGACAAGAGGAAGGAACTTAAAATAGAGCTTTGGCTTTCTAGCAAAGGGGAGCCTAATCAGAAGGGAAGAGTCGATCTAAAAAATGGAAAACACTAAAAGGCATGCTCTGTTTCAATGACACAGACCCATGACCCATGCTTTGAGCTTCTGCTAAATTGCCAATGTCTCTTGATTTTTCCCAGATCAGTCTTTCCCCAGCATCCACAATTCCAGCTACTGCATTTATCATGTCTTCTGTTGTATGATATTTTATACTTGATTAACAGCAACCTCCATTAAAGGACTGAATTCAATCCTAGACAAAATATGCTATATTTATTCACTAATCACTTGTCTTAAAGAAAATCAAATACACAAGCTTTGACAAAACTGAAATCCTACCATTTAGATACAGCCACTATCAATCGTATCATATTTTTTTCCCAGTCTTTGTTTTCTATACAATGTATGTATGCCCCCTGAGTCAGGGGCTGTCAATATTCTAGGGAGCTGTTCCATAAGTGGGACACTTCGTTATGAAGAGGGAGCCCGGACTGAGCACAGCCTGTCTCTAACCCAGCTGTGCAGGAGAAGTGTACAGGCTAACAGTCAGGTTCCACTTTGAGTCCTTGGGTGTGGGCTACAGGAATTGACCAATTCTAAGGCTTATGGTAATGTTATCCAATACAATAAAATAGCTCCCTGATTCTTATCTGCTTTTGGCCTTGTTTAAGCAATGACACCAGCACTGACAGATATGACCTCTACTGTATACATGGGGTCTCATACCTCTCAGAATCTGTAGCTGACCAGGAGAATGCAGGTCTTGAGGTGAATTTCACATTAATGACTGTGCCAAAGTCAACTGATAAGTCCACCCATAGCTGCCCAGGATTCTGTGATCATTAAGGCCACCTGGTGGGCAAGGTCTGGACCTTTGGAGATGCTAGGACTTCCAGCCAAGGATACGGATGCAGGGACTCCCTTGCTCCATGACTGAGGATCCCTTGGCAGAGTGGTAAGTGCAGGTCAGGGATCCAGAGCATCCGTATTGGGACCCACCCCTGGGTTCTCAGGTTGGCTTTTCCACATAGGAGGTCAAGAGCTTAGAACATTTATCTCTGCACCATCTCCTTCTGAGGAAAAGGAATATTAACCAAATCTGGGCAACAGCTGTGTTGAGGGAAGAACATGCAACCAGCTTCAGAGAACAAGTAAGGGTCTTGTGCCTGAGCTAACCTTAGCTACTTCAAAACAACTCCATAAGTCTCTTAGCCCCTTAGAGCGGATGCAAGCAATATTAGAGTTAAAAGTAACTTGTCCGAATTCCCTGAATCTGGAATACTGAAAAAAAATTCTACAGCAGAGGAAGCCTCATAAACACACAGCACCTGCCAGGGTTTACCACAGCCTTGGAAGACCTGGGAAGGATAAGACCAAGGCAGGCCTGAGGAAAGGTCAGTGCGTAGGCAGGACTGGGGTGTGGGGAGCAAGGGCAGGGCTGTCTGGAAGGAGCAGTGGGTTGTAAGAAGAGCAGTGACCCTGGGTCCTGCTGCCCTGAGTCTGTTTCCTGGGCCTGGTAAATCCCAGGAGACCAGGTCCGCAGGGCTGTGAAAGCAAGTGTGTCAAAAAGCCCAGCAGCCCCTTCACACAGCCCCCTAGAATTCCTGCTGGCCATGAAGGGTCTTTAGGGGCAGCTGGACGTGGACCCCTCTCAAATGGAAGCATGTGAGCACATCAGCCTTGGAGAAATGGAGAGGCGGAGATGAGCTCAAGGAGCTCATGCAGTGATCCCAGAGCACGTGTTCTGTGACTCATCCATCTCTGGGACTGTCCTTTACAAGAGGAACTAACAGTGAGCACAAAATATGAGGTGAAGCCACAAGTCCTGAAAGTGCAGAGGGAGACAGTTCACTTCTCATCCACCACCTCACCCTTTCTAGAAGAACTTGGTCTCAAGTTTCAATGGCCCAGGAGAGTTTTGACCCACAGGTTCTGTCCATCATAGGTCAATATGCAAAAGAAAAAACTCTACTGTGCACCATACCCTAGATGTGCTAACCAGAGCACAAACTTCCATATTAGGCAGTGACAAGCACAAGAAAGAGCAGCTCATGTGCAAAAGATCAGTTTAGATGAGCAAATCAAGAAAAGGTGATTATAGAGCACAGTCACGTCTAAGGACACAATTTCTCTCTATTGTATCATTAAAATGTGAAAAAAACAAGTCAGAACTCTACACATATTTCATTCTTCTTTCTGATTTCATATCCACCTTCCTCAGTCTGCAAAGCAGGAGATATAACCCTAAAGTTCCAGGAACCTTCTGCCATTAGATCCTACCTAAGTGTTGTTCCTACCTGTATCCTTTTCTTTATCACGGCCACAAATGCTATTCAAAGTCAATTCTGTAGAAACACGAACATGAATTTACAAGTCTTATGGATACATTTAAAATGTGACTAATGTGACTGAGTAATGGGATATTTTATTTTCTTTTATTTTAATACACTTAGTTAATCATTGATTGAATTAAATAAATTATAACAGGCACATCTAGCTAGTGGCTACCACAGTGTAATAAACAACCCTCTCTCTCTCTCTCTCTCCATATATATGTGTATATATATATATAAAGTATATGGAGGATGTTACCACCGCTCGCCTGGTTATTCCCCTCTGTACGGTCTACCCATTCAAGATGGCTGTTTGCTGATGGTTTACCAAAGGAAAAACCTCTGCCCCGTGAAGTACTTAGCCCAAGGGGTAAGAGGGATGCGTCCCTCTGCTGGTTTCCCTGGTAACCGATAGCCCATCTGCTGTCAACTCCCCCTTTAACTGGTAGCCTGCCTATTCCGCCCAGAGAGAAGCATGCTGCTACTGCTGCTGCTGCGTTCTGCCTGCCATCGGCTATCTACAGTGGGATGTCTCTCCAGGACCACTTTGCTTCCGATGTGAAAGATCTCCCATCTATTAAACCATGAATGTCTCTGTCCCTGACTTCGGGCCATATCCTTAGCCCTGAGGCTGAGCAAGTACAGGGCTTGCAGGCGTGAGAGGTGCGGCCCAACACCTTCTGCAGGGCAGTTTGCTGGCCAGATTTGATGATTCATTTGTAGGTGTTTCCTAGGCTCATGCACACTTGCCAGGCACTCATGAGACGTTGGGGACACTGAAACAGTAATGTCAACACCCAGATCCTAGAGGAATTCCCGACAGGTGTTCCACTTGAGGGGAGAGGTAATGAGCATGGCCCAGTGCACCTGGGCTAGACATAATCGGCGAGCAGGTGCAGAAGGGAGGGAGGGACATTCACTCACTTCATGAGGCCATCCTTCTCACCACTGCCTCTGAAAACTCCAGGGAAGGAAGGGACAAAATGCCCTTAGAAGGTAAATGGCCTGTACACTGAAAACTACAAACCACTGCTGAAAGAATTAAACAAGGAACAAATCATTGAAATGACATATCATATTCATAGACAGGAGACTTATTATTGTTGACATTTCTACACTCCCCGAAGGTAAGTAGTAATTCATTGTAATACATATCAAAATCCCAATGTCATTTTCAAAGTAAAAGAAAAAAAAATCATAAAATACATATGGAACTACAAAGGACTCCAAACAGACAAAACAATCCTGAGAACAAAGAACATAGATGGAGGCTTCTCACTTCCTGACTTCAAAACACATTACAAAGCCACAGGAATCAAAACTGTATGGTACTGACATAGAAACAGATACATAGGCCTAAAGAGCAGAATAAATAACCCCCCAGGAAAACTCATAGATACATGGCCAAATGAAATTCACCAAGCTTCTAAGACAACAAATAGGGAAACTATAGCGTTTTCAACAGTCAATAGGATGAAAATATAACTTACAGAAAGATTACAAACATATATCAGAAAAGGAGTTAATGTCCAAAACATGTAAGAAAAACACTACAACTCAAATGCAAACTAAGTTAAAAAATTAAAAAGGGCAAATAACTGGGTTCAGAAATGCGCAAAGACTTAAATAAGACATTTCCTAAAAAAGACATACAAATGGCTAACAAATATAGGAAAAGGTTCTCAACCTCACTAATCATCAGGGCACTGCAAATCAACACCTCATACCTGTTAGGCTGTGTATTATAAAGAAAAAAATTAACAGTTTAAGGCCAAGATGTGGGGAATTGGAAAATTTGTACACTGCTGGTGGGAATGCAAAATGGTGCCGCTATTATGATAAAGAGTATGGAGGTTCCTTATAAAATTATAAAGAGAAATATCATATGATTCAGCAATCACAGTTCTGGGTATATAGCCAAAGGAAATTAAATCAGTATCACAATGAGATGAACTTAGGTTCATTGCAGCATTCTCCAAAATAGCCTAGATATGCAACCAACTTCACAAAAGAAGTAAGTGTCCTGTGCCTGAGCTAACCTTAGGTACTTCAAAACAACTCCGTAAGTCTCTTAGCCCCTTAGAGAGGATGAGAGCAATATTAGAGTTAAAACTAACTTGTACCAATTCCCTTAGTCTGGAATACTGAAACAAAAGTTCTACAGCAGGGTAAGCCTCATAAACTCACAGCACCTGCCAGGGTTTACCCCAGCCTTGGAAGAACTGGGAAGGATAAGACCAAGGCAGGCCTGAGGAAAGGTCAGAGGGTAGGCAGGACTGGAGTGTGGGGAGCAGGAACAGGGCTGTCCGGATAGAGCCGTGCGTTGTAATAAGTGCAGTGATCCTGGCTCCTGCTGCCCTGAGTCTCTGTCCTGTGCCTGGTGAATTCCAGGAGACCAGGTTAGCAGGGCTATGAGAGCCAGTGTGTGAAGCGAGCCCAGCAGCCCCTTCACACAGTCCTCTAGAATTCCTGCTGGCCATGAAGCGTCTGTAGGGGCAGCTGGACATGGACCCCTCTCAAATGGAAGCATGTCAGCACATCAGGCTTGGGAGGTGCTGAGGCTGAAATGAGGAGACTGAGCACATGCTGTGATCCCAAAGCATGTGTTCTGTGACTCATCGACCTCTGGGAGTGCAGTTTCCTTGAGGAATAAACAATGAGGACAAAAGTAAGGTGAAGCTACAAGTCCTGAAAGTGTAGAGGGAGATACTTCAAGTCTCATCCACCACCTGACACTCACTATAAGAACTTGTTCTCCAATGTCAAGTGACTATGAGAGCTTTGTTCCCACTAGGATATGGCCATCATACGTGAATGTAAAAAGGAAACCAAAATCCCTGGTGCAAAATACCCTCCAGGTACCAAATAGAAATGAACTATTCATCTTTGGCAGTGAAAAAGCAATGAAACAGTAGTCTTGTGAGAGAGAAAATTTCGAAATGGCAAAGCAAGAAAAGATGACTATACGTACAGTACAGTCAAAGGACATGGACACAATAACTCTATTATATCATTAAAATTTGGAAAGAACAAATCAGAATTCTACACATATTTCCTTCTTCTTCCTGATTTCATATTCACCTTCCTTAGTTTCTAAAGAACCGGGTGGAACCCAAGTGTTCTAGGAATTGTCTCCCTTTAGATCCTACCTGAGAGTTGTTCGCTACGTGAATCGTCATCAGCATCACTGCTATGTATGCTCTCCACCATGCATTCTGTACAAACACAACCATGAGCATAAGGTTATTATACAAGTTGACCCACCCATTTCTCCTACTCGACTTGCTGGCTCACACAGCATCACCCTGGTCTTCCCTCCAGGTTCTCAGACCTCTGTGCAGACAGAGTCGTTCAATAAGATATTGATCACAGTTGAAAATTTCAAATGAGGGAGAGATGCTGAGAAATCACCTTTCGACCCCTCACTTCTATAGACCCATTTATAGCTTTCACCATCAACCTTACCAACCTGAAATTCCAGATGTTACAGATACACTTGAAACATGGCTAGTGTGAACAAGCAATTGTGTGTTTTTTGCATTTTTTAATAGAATGAGTTAATTATTGCTTGAACTAAATTAATTATAAATAGACACATTTGGTTCGTGGCTACCACACTGGAAAGCTCAGCTCTAAGAAATCCAAAGATGAGAAAGAGGCAATCAGCCACCCCTCCCCTGGTTGTTCTTTACTGCAGAAAATTTGATGGCCTGATCTGATCATTTGTATGTAGGTATATCTTGGGCTCTTGGACCCACGCCAGGCATTGCGAGAGTCCTTGTGGACACTGAAATAGTACAGTCAACACTCAGATCCAAGAGGAATTCCCAGCAAGGGGCCCACTTGTAGACAGAGGTGAAGGGCATGGCCCAGTACACCTGTATTAGACATAATCAGAGAGTAGGTGCAGAGGGGAGGGAGGGATTTCACTCTCTGCACGAGTCCATCCTTCTCACCCCTGACTCTAGAGGACCTGAGGAAGGCAGTGGAAAAGGCCCCGTAGGAGGTGAAAAATTTGTATACTGAAAAGTACAGGACATTGTGGAAAGAATTTAAAGAAGAGACAAGTAATTGGAATGACATACCATATTCATAGACTGGATTATTAAAAACTGTTGGCATTTCTATACTACATAAAGGGATGTACACATATATCGCAACAACCCATATAATTCCATGACATTATTATAGAAGTGGACAGAATCCTAAAATACATATGGAACCCCCACAAGTAGATAAAGCAATCTTGAGAGCAAAGAGCAATGATGGAGATTAACACTTCCTGAACTCAAAACACATAACAATGCCACAGTAGTCAACACAGTCTGCTACTGGCATCAAGACAGTGAGATAGACCAATGAAATATAATAGAGAGACCTCAAATAAACGCACATATATATGGCCAACTGATGTTTGCCAAGGTTCTAAGATTACCAAGTGAAGAAAGGATGGTCTCTTCAACAATCAACAGAATGAAAAGGCAACCTATAGGATGTGAGGAAATATGTGTAAAACTTGAATCTGAATAAGGGACCAATATCCAGAATATATAAGAAACTACAACAAGTCAATTTCAGAAAAACAGCGGGCAAATAACTGAGTTTAAAAATGGGTAAAAAGCTTCACTAGACATTTCTCCATAAAGACATAAAAGTGGTCAATCTACATATGAAAATTTGCTCAACATTGCTAAGCATCAGGGAAATGGAAATCAAGCCACAAGGAGATATCACTCACACCTGTTAGGATGTGCTGTATAAAAAGACAATTAGGGCTTCCGTGGTGGCACAGTGGTTGAGAGTCCACCTACCGAGGCAGGGGACACGTGTTCGTGCCCCAGTCCGGGAGGATCCCACAGGCTGCTGAGCGGCTGGGCCTATGAGCCATGGCCGCTGAGCTTGTGCATTTGGATCCTGTGATCCACAACGGTAGAGCCCACAACCATGAGAGGCCTGTGTACTGCAAAAATAAAATAAAATAAAATAAAATTCATGGATGTTCGCAAAGATGTGAAGAAGTGAAACTTCTGTACTCTGTTCTGTACACTTTAGTAATGTAAAATGGTATAGCCATTATGGAAAACAGAATGTTGGTCCCCCAAAAATTATTAAGAGAACTATTATAAAATCCAGCAATCACTCATTTAGGTTTATATACAAAGGAGATAAAACAAGAATGTCCAAGAGATATCTACAATTTCATGCCTATGGCAGCATTATACACAATACACAACATAGGAAAACTGCCTAGTGTCCATGGGAAGATGAATTAATAAAGAAAATGTGGTGTATACATACAGTGGAATGTCATTCAGTCTTTGAAAGAGAAGGAAATCCTGCCATTTGCAGCAACACGAAAGAACTTGGAGGACATTTGTAAGAGTGACATAAGCCAGTCACAGAAGGTCAAAAACTGAAAGAAAACTCCGAGAAGCAGAGAGTAGAAGGGTGGTTCCAAGAGCTGGCAAGAGGTTGACATGGGAAGTCTGTGTTCAATGGTTAGCCTATGTGATTTGCAAAATGGAAAAGTTCTAGACACATGCTGTACAACAAGGTGCATGTAGTCAACAGGACTGCCTGGACATTTCAAAACTTGTTAAGACGTTGGATTTCATCGTATATGGACTTTTACAACAATAAAATACACATATGTAAAATAAATACAAAGTGGAAAAAGGGGAAAAAAGAAGAAAAATAAGGAAAGGGAGTCAACACAGGGAAAGAAGAAAGCAGGAAGGGTCTCGAATGTACACAGGTATCAGGGGATAATGGGAGAGAAGCTCCTCTCCCCAGGCTTTAAAGAAGACATCTCTCCAGCGATCACTCCAGCAAGAGGGGGATGTCCTTTCTCTTCCCCATTCAACCAGAAGCGCCAATAGCATCCTAAGTGTGGCCCAGTCTGTGCTCAGGTGTACACTTTTCCTTGATCTCTAAACCAAACACCCCTGACTCCCCATGGCTCAGGTGCCCTTCCTGTATCTCCTTCCACTTCACTAAAGCATTTCCCTCTCCAAGTGCAGCCCGAGGCGCCAATCCTGTCCTCACACGTGTTGTCCACTGGGCGGGTCTCTGAGTTCTTAAGAGCCTCCCTGTGAGTAGCAGGCACTGAATCACACACCAGGGTTTCACTCAGCACCGTCAGGAAACTATGACCTAGGGATTGAGGATTTCTAGAACAACTTTACTCATACACAGTCTCTTGGGTAAACAAGTGACATTTTACAATCAAGCATTTTCAGGTTTTTCTTTGGTGGGGAAGATATTGACACATATACGGCAATCATATTCTATTAAAGTATGTATTTCTCAAAGGACTCCTATTGAAAAAAAATTTTATATAAAACTTTCCATATTTTAATTGACTTTACTCGCAGACTTGTTTGCTTGCAAAAGCCTTCAGAAAATACCAAGAACCTACTTCACCTGGCAGTTTGCACAGCAACATGAGAGGAGATGCTCTTGTCACACTGCTTGGTTTCTCTGTCCCACCTTGTAAAGCACAACCTCCTGTCCGCTCTGCTGGGAAGGGAGCCAGTGCCCACCCTGAGCTCAATCCCTGGGGTAGATCTCTTGGATCTGTCTTCACTGTCTGCAGTGTTTCTTGCACAGCACACAGAAACAGGGCCAGCACAACTGATGGAGAACAAACTTTCCACAGGAGAAGGACATTTCGTTTCCTTAGCACAGAATCCGATAGTGAATATTAGCCTCAAAGGAGAAAGGTGGAGTGAATTTCCTCCATCTACTCCTGGAGGCACCTTCTTTCTCGGACTCCTCCAGAACTGGGTGTGGCATGTGGGTACAAGCATGGGCTCCCTGCAAAATGAAGGAGGCCTGCCTAGCACTAGTTGCTTCACGTAAGAGGGGAGGACTCATCCCGAGGCTCTAATAGGAAACAGTTAGAATGAGGGAAGTGGCAGAGAGATGTATCATAACCATTCAGAATGCTATGAGACTTACTAAGAGATGAGATTTCTTATTAAATGAAGTTGTAATTGGCCCAGTAGTAGGCATACTGAAACCCAGTTTTGTTCACTAATAATCCACCCATGGAGCAACTAAGCCCATGCACAACAACTACTAAGCCTGTGCTCTAGATCCCGCAGGTCAAGGCCAAGATGTCGGGAATTGGAAACATTGTACACTGCCTGTGGGAATGTAAAATGGTGCCGCTATTATGAAAAAGAGAATGGGTGTTCCTTATAAAATTATAAACAGAAATACCATATGATTCAGCAATCACAGTTCTAGGTATATATCCAAAGGAAATTAAATCAATATCACAATGAGATGAACTTAGGTTCATTGCAGCATTCTCCAAAATGGCCTAGATATGCAACCAACTTCACAAAACAAGTAAGTGTCCTGTGCCTGAGCTAACCTTAGGTACTTCAAAACAAGTCCGTAAGCCTCTTAGGCCCTTAGAGAGGGTGAAAGCAATATTAGAGTTAAAAGTAACTTGTTCCAATTCTCTTAGTCTGGAATACTGAAACAAAATTCTACAGCAGAGGAAGCCTTATAAACACACAGCACCTGACAGGGTTTACCCCAGCCTTGGAAGAACTGGGAAGGATAAGAACAAGGCAGGCTTGAGGAAAGGTCAGAGGGTAGGCAGGACTGGAGTGTGGGGAGCAGGGGCACGGCTGGCCGGATGGAGCAGTGGGTTGTAAGAAGAGCAGTGACCCTGGGTCCTGCTGCCCTGAGTCTCTGTCCTGGGCCTGGTCAATTCCAGGAGACCAGGTTAGCAGGGCTGTGAGAGCCAGTGTGTGAAGAAGCCCAGCAGCCCCTTCACACAGTCCTCTAGAATTCCTGCTGGCCATGAAGGGTCTTTAGGGGCAGCTGGACGTGAAGCCCTCTCAAACGGAAGCATGTCAGCACAGCAGCCTTGGGAGGTGCTGAGGCTGAAATGAGGAGACTGAGCACATGCAGTGATCCCAAAGCATGTGTTCTGTGACTCATTCACCTCAGGGAGCGCATTTTCCATGAGGAATAAACAGTGAGGGCAAAAGTAAGATGAAGCTACAAGTCCTGAAAGTGTAGAGGGAGAGAGTTCAACTCTCATCCACCACCTGACACTAACTATAAGGACTTGTTCTCCAGTGTCAATTGACTATGAGACTTTTGTTCCCACTAGGATATGGCCATCATACGTGAATGTAAAAAGGAAACCAAAATCCCTGGTGCAAAATACCCTCCAGGTACCAAACAGAAACGAACCATTCATCTTTGGCAGAGAAAAAGCAATGAAAGAGTAGTCTTGTGAGAGAGAAAATTTCTGAATGGCAAACCAAGAAAAGATGACTATAAGCACAGTACAGTCAAAGGACATGGACACAATAACTCAATTGTATCATTAATTTGGAAAGAACAAATCAGAATTCTACACATATTTCCTTCTTCTTCCTGATTTCATATTCACCTTCCTTCGTTTCTAAAGAGCCGGGTGAAACCCAAGTGTTCTAGGAATTGTCTCCCTTTAGATCCTACCTGAGAGTTGTTCCCTATGTGAATCGTCCTCAGCATCACTGCTATGTATGCTCTCCAAGATCCATTCTGTATGAACACAACCATGAGCATAAAGTTATTATAGAAGTTGACCCACCCATTTCTCCTACTCGACTTGCTGGCTCACACAGCATCACCCTGGTCTTCCCTCCAGGTTCTCAGACCTCCCCTGTGCTCTGTGCAGACAGAGTCCTTCAATAAGATCTTGATCACAGTTGAAAATTTCAAATGAGGGAGAGATGCTGAGAAAATCACCTTTCGACCCCTCACTTCTATAGACCCATTTATAGCTTTCACCGTCAACCTTACCAACTTGAAATTCCAGATGTTACAGACATACTTGAAACATGGCTAGTGTGACCAAGCACTTGTGTGGTATTTGCATTTTTTAATAGAATGAGTTAATTATTGTTTGAACTAAATTAATTATAAATAGACACATTTGGTTCGTGGCTACCACACTGGAAAGCTCAGCTGTAAGAAATCCAAAGATGAGAAAGAGGCAACCAGCCAACCTTCCCCTGGTTGTTCTTTACTGCAGAAAATATGATGGCCTGATCTGATCATTCGTATGTAGGTATATCTTGGGCTCTTGGACCCACGCCACGCATTGGGAGAGTCCTTGTGGACACTGAAATAGTACAGTCAACACTCAGATCCAAGAGGAATTCCCAGCAAGGGGCCCACTTGTACACTGAGGTGAAGGGCATGTCCAAGTACACCTGTATTAGACATAATCAGAGAGTAGGTGCAGAGGGGAGGGAGGGATTTCACTCTCTCCGTGAGTCCATCCTTCACACCCCTGAATCTAGAAGACGTGAGGAAGGCAGTGGAAAAGGCCCCGTAGGAGGTGACAAATTTGTATACTAAAAACTACAGGACATTGCAGAAAGAAATTAAAGAAGAGACAAGTAAAGGGAATGACATACCATGTTCTTAGACTGGATTATTAAATACTGTTGGCATTTCTATACTACATAAAGTGATGTACACATATATCGCAACAACCCACAAAATTCCATGTCATTATTATAGAAGTGGACAGAATCCTAAAATACATATGGAACCCCCACAAGTAGAGAAAACAATCTTGAGAGCAAAGAGCAATAAAGGAGATTAACACTTCCTGAACTCAAAACACATAACAGTGCCACAGTAGTCAACACAGTCTGCTAGTGGCATCAAGACAGTGAGATAGACCAATGAAATATAATAGAGAGACCTCAAATAAACGCACATATATATGGCCAACTGATCTTGGCCAAGGTTCTAAGATTACCAAGTGAAGAAAGGATAGACTCTTCAACAATCAACGGCATGAAAAGGCAACCTATAGGATGAGAGGAAATATGTGTAAACCTTTTATCTGAATAAGGGACCAATATCCAGAATATATAAGAAACTACTACAAGTCAATTTCAGAAAAAGTGTGGGCAAATAATTGAGTTTAAAAATGGGTAAAAAGCTTCTCTAGACATTTCTCCATAAAGACATACAAGTGGTCAATCTACATATGAAAATTTGCTCAACACTGCTAATCATAAGGGAAATGGAAATCAAGCCACAAGGAGATATCACTCACACCTGTTAGGATGTGTATTATAAAAAGACAATTAGGGCTTCCCTGGTGGCACAGTGGTTGAGAGTCCGCCTGCCAATGCAGGGGACATGTGTTCGTGCCCCGGTCTGGGAGGATCCCACATGCCACTGAGAGGCTGGGCCCATGAGCCATGGCTGCTGAGCCTGTGTGTTTGGAGCCTGTGCTCTGCAATGGGAGAGCCCACAATAATGAGAGGCCCGTGTAATGCAAAAAAAAAAAAGAAAAAAGAAAGAAAATTAATGGATGCTGGCAAAGATGTGAAGAAGTGGAACTTCTGTACCCTGTTTTGTACCCTGTAGTAATGGAAAATAGTGTAGCCATTATGGAAAACAGAATGGAGGTCCCCCAAAACTTATTAAGACAACTATCATAAGATCCAGCATTCACTCATTTAGGTTTATATACAAAGGAGATAAAACAAGAATGTCCAAGAGATATCTACAATCTCATGTCCATTGCAGCATTATACACAATACACAACATAGGAAAACTGCCTAGTGTCCATGGGAAGATGAATTAATAAAGAAAATGTGGTGTATACATAGAATGGAATGTCATTCAGTCTTTGCAAAAGAAGGAAATCCTGCCATTTGCAGCAACACGAAAGAACTTGGAGGACATTTGTAAGAGTGAAATAAGCCAGTCACAGAAGGTCAAAAACTGAAAGAAAACTCCGAGAAGCAGAGAGTAGAAGGGTGGTTCCAAGAGCTGGCAGGAGGTTGACATGGGAAGTCTCTGTTCAATTGATACCATGTGTTATTTGCAAAATGGAACAGTTCTAGACACATGCTGTACAACAAGGTGCATGTAGTCAACAGGACTGACTGGACATTTCAAAACTTGTTAAGACGTTGGATTTCATTGTATGTGTACTTTTACAACAATAAAATATACATATGTAAAATAAATACAAAGTGGAAAAAGGGGAAAAAAAAGAAAAATAAGGAAAGGGAGTCAACAGAGGGAAAGAAGAAAGCAGGAAGGGTCTCGAATGTACACAGGTATCAGGGGATAATGGGAGAGAAGCTCCTCTCCCCAGGCTTTAAAGAAGACATCTCTCCAGAGTTCACTCCAGCAGGAGGGTGATGTCCTTTCTCTTCCCCATTCAACCAGAAGTGCCAACAGCATCCTATGTGTGGCCAAGGCTGTGCTCAGGTGTACACTTTTCCTTGATGTCTAAACCAACCACCCCTGACTCCCCATGGCTCAGGTGCCCTTCCTGTATCTCCTTCCACTTCTCTAAAGCATTTCCCTCTTCAAGTCCAGCCCGAGGCTCCAATCCTTTCCTCACACGTGGGGTCCACAGGGTGGGTCTCTGAGTTCTTAAGAGCCTCCCTGTGAGTAGCAGGCACTGAATCGCACACCAGGGTTCCCCTCAGCACCATCAGCAAACTACCACCTAGGGACTGAGGATTTCTAGAACAACTTTACTCATACACAGTCTCTTGGGTAAACAAGTGACATTTTACAATCAAGCATTTTCAGTGTTTTCTTTGGTGGGGAAAATATTGACACATATATGGCAATCATATTCTATTAAACTATGTATTTCTCAAAGGACTCACTATCGAAAAAAATTTTTATATATAACTTTCCATGTTTTAATTGACTTTATTCCCAGTCTTATTTGCTTGCAAAAGCCTTCAGAAAATACCAAGAACCTACTTCATCTGGCAGTTTGCACAGCAACAGGAGTGGAGATGCTCTTGTCACACTGCTTGGTTTCTCTATCCCACCTGGCAAAGCACAACCTCCTCTCCAACCTCCTGGGAAGGGAGCCAGTGCCCACCCTGAGCTCAGTTCCTGGGGTAGATCTCTTGCTTCTGTCTTCACTGTATGCAGTGTTTCTTGCCCAGCACACAGAAACAGGGCCGGCACAAGTGATGGAAGACAGACTTTCCACAGGAGAAGGACATTTCGTTTCCTTAGCAAAGAATCCGATAGTGAATATTAGCCTCAAAGGAGAAAGGTGGAATGAATTTCCTCCATCTACTCCTGGAGGCCCCTTCTTTCTCGGGCTCCTCCAGAACTGGGTGTGGCATGTGGGTACAAGCATGGGCTCCCTGCAAAAAGATGGAGGTCTGCCAAGCACTAGGTGCTTCAGCTAAGGGGCAGGACTCATCCCGAGGCTCTAATAGGAAACATTTAGAATGAGGGAAGTCCAGATAGATTTATCATAACCATTCAGAATGCTATGACACGTACTAAGAGATGAGATTTCTTATTAAATGAAGTTGTAATTGACCCAGGAGTAGGGATGCTGAAACCCAGTTTTGTTCACTAAGAATCCAGCCATGGAGCAACTAAGCCCGTGCACCACAACTACTAAGCCTGTGCTCTAGAGCCCGCAAGTCACAACTACTGAGCCCACGTGCCACAACTATTGAAGCCCATGCACCTAGAGCCCATGCTCTGGAACAACAGAAGCCACCGAAATGAGAAGCCCACACAGTGCAACGAAGACTCAACACAGCCAAAAGAAAAAAAAAAGAATCCAGTAAACATTTGCCTGGGTGGTGATAGGATTTGTTTTCCAGGTTAAATGAGGCTCAATTGGTATAAATCCAATGCACACCCTGAAAGTGTACGGTTTATTTACTTTTATATCCACACCCATTCATGATGCAGTGGTGATGGGAATATTTTTTAGAAAGTTGGCACCAGTAACAGTGATGTTTAGGGGAACATAAATCAAGGCAAACACAACACAAAATGTTCACATACACACACAGAATCATCCCACTCATTTCACATACAGACACACCCAGTCTCATTCACACAAACCTACACCACCTAACCGTAATACAGCTTCTTCCTGGGACTATAGTAATTGGTCACATTACTTGTAAATCACTTTCTATCACCAGGGCCCCTACTCTCTTTCCCAGAACAAATTTGGAATCAGTTTGCCCTCTACACTAAAACCAGCAAGAATGTCCCACTTTCTCATCTTCGAAGTTCTTCCTCCCCAAGTGACTGATTCCGGAATACATACTGTTTACACGTTCTGTGAAGGCCACCTGCAATTAAAGAAGGGAAAACACTATGAGGATAAGATCACAGTGATGCTCAGGTCTTTTGTTCATTTGCTGACAGTAGAAAACCTCATAAGAAACAGTGGTCCAGGGAACCCAGCAAGGGTTATCAGAGCAAACCTACTCAGGCTGAAAGGCAAAAACTTTGCTGGGAGGATGGAACTTCCAAGCCCATTTAGGTTGGAAATTACAGAATTCTTTGCCTAGAGGAAAAATCGCTGCAGGAGAGAGAGCTCCATACTCTACAGGCTGTAATGGATGCTGTCAATTTTAATGTCCTGTGGAATCAGGCACCATGAGTTGGTAATAGACTCTCACTCCACATTCTCCCAACCAAGCGACTCTATGTATCTGGAAGGAGTACCCTCAAATATTCATAACTGAATTCTATTGAAAGAGAAATAAAGCAATATTTCTGTCTCAGACAAGAAAAAATCCAGCTAACCTTGATTTTCCACGGAGGCTTTTCTTCTCTCCTATCACGGTGCAGGTCATCCGCCACATAGTGAGGGAGAGCTGGAGGGACACAGACTAACTGTCAGGACACTGGTGCTGCGACTCAGGAATTACTCAGGGGCTTTCTTCTCGATGAGGACATGGGGTGGTGTGTATGGATGTGGGAGGTTAGTAAGTGTGGGCTGAGCTGGTGTTGGGCCATCCTCTTTGGGGGATGAAGGAAGGCAAAGGACAAGAGGAAGGAACTTAAAATAGAGCTTTGGCTTTCTAGCTAAGGGGAGCCTAATCAGAAGGGAAGGGTCGATCTAAAAAATGGTAAACACTAAAATGCATGCTCTGTTTCAATGACACAGACCCATGACCCACCCTGCCTCTTTTGAGCTTCTGCTAAATTGCCAGTGTCTCTTGATTTTTCCCAGATCACTCTTTCCCCAGCATCCACAATGCCAGCTACTGCATTTATCATGTCTTCTAATGTATAATATTTTATACTTGATTAACAACAACCTCTATTAAAGGACTGAATTCAATCCTAGACAAAATATGCTATATTTATTCACTAATCACTTGTCTTAAAGAAAATCAAATACACAAGATTTGACAAAACTGAAATCCTACCATTTAGATACAGCCACTCTCAATCGTGTCATATTTTTCTCCCAATCTTTGTTTTTCATACAATGTATGTATGCCACCTGAGTCAGGGGCTGTCCATACTCTAGGGAGCTGTTCCATAAGTGGGACACTTCGTTATGAAGAGGGAGCCCGGACTGAGCACAGCCTGTCTCTAACCCAGCTGTGCAGGAGAAGTGTACAGGCTAACAGTCAGGTTCCACTTTGAGTCCTTGGGTGTGGGCTACAGGAATTGACCAATTCTAAGGCTTATGGTAATGTTATCCAATACAATAAAATAGCTCCCTGATTCTTATCTGCTTTTGGCCTTGTTTAAGCAATGACACCAGCACTGACAGATATGAACTCTACTGTATACATGGGGTCTCACACCTCTCAGAATCTGGGAGCTGACCAGGAGAATGCAGGTCCTGAGGTGAATTTCACATTAATGACTGTGCCAAAGTCAACTGATAAGTCCACCCATAGCTGCCCTGGATTATGTGACCACTAAGGCCACCTGATGGGCAAGGTCTGGACCTTTGGAGATTCTAGGACTTCCAGCCAAGGATACGGATGCAGGGACTCCCTTGCTCCATGACTGAGGACCCCTTGGCTGAGTGGTAAGTGCAGGTCAGGGATCCAGAGCATCCATACTGGGACCCACACCTGGGTTCTCAGTATGGCTTTTCCACTTAGGAGGTCAAGAGCTTAGAACATTTATCTCTGCACCATCTCCTTCTGAGGAAAAGGAATATTAAACAAATCTGGGCAACAGCTGTGTTGAGGGAAGAGCATGCAAACAACTTCACAAAACAAGTTAGGGTCCTGTGCCTGAGCTAACCTTAGGTACTTCAAAATTACTCGGTGTCTTAGCCACTTTGAGCAGATGAAAGTAATATTAGAGTTAGAAGTAACTTGTCCCAATATCCTTATTCTGGAATACTGAAACAAAAAGCTACAGCAGAGGAAGCCTCATAAACACACAGCATCTGCCTGGGTTTACCCCAGCCTTGGAAGAACTGGGAAGGATAAGAACAAGGCAGGCCTGAGGAAAGGTCAGAGGTTAGGCAGGACTGGGGTGTGGGGAGCAGGAGCAGGGCTGTCTGGACGGAGCAGTGGGTTGTAAGAAGAGCAGTGACCCTGGGTCCTGCTGCCCTGAGTCTCTGTCCTGGGCCTGGTCAACCCCAGGAGACCAGGTCAGCAGGGCTGTGAAAGCAAGTGTGTGAAGAAGCCCAGCAGCCCCTTCACACAGCCCTCTAGAATTTCTGCTGCCCATGGAGGGTGTCTAGGGCAGCTGGACGTGGACCCCTCTGAAATGGAAGCATGTCAGCATATCAGCCTTGGGGAAGTGCAGAGGCTGAGATGAGCTCAAGGAGACTGAGCACATGCAATGATCCCAGAGCACGTGTTCTGTGACTCATCCATCTCTGGGTCTGTCCTTAATAAGAGGAACAAACAGTGAGCACAAAACATGAGGTGAAGCCACAAGCCCTGAAAGTGCAGAGGGAGACAGTTCACTTCTCATCCACCACCTCACCCTTTCTAGAAGAACTTGGTCTCAAGTTTCAAGGGCCCATGAGAGTTTTGATGCACAGGTTCTGTCCATCATAGGTCAATATGCAAAAGAAAACAAACTCTCCTGTGCACAATATCCTAGATGTGCTAACCAGAAAACAAACTTCCATATTAGGCAGTGACAAGCACAAGAAAGAGCAGCTCATGTGCAAAAGATCAGTGTTGATGAGCAAATCAAGAAAAGGTGATTATAGAGCACAGTCACGTCTAAGGACACAATTTCTCTCTATTGTATCATTAAAATGTGAAAAAAACAAGTCAGAACTCTACACATATTTCATTCTTCTTTCTGATTTCATATCCACCTTCCTCAGTCTCCAAAGCAGGAGATATAACCCTAAAGTTCCAGGAACCCTCTGCCATTAGATCCTACCTAAGTGTTGTTCCTACCTGTATCCTTTTCTTTATCACGGCCACAAATGCTATTCAAAGTCAATTCTGTAGAAACACGAACATGAATTTACAAGTCTTATGGATACATATAAAATGTGACTAATGTGACTGAGTAATGGGATATTTTATTTTCTTTTATTTTAATACACTTAGTTAATCATTGATTGAATTAAATAAATTATAACAGGCACATCTAGCTAGTGGCTACCACAGTGTAATAAACAACCCTCTCTCTCTCTCTCTCCATATATATATATATATATATATGTGTATATATATATATAAAGTATATGGAGGATGTTACCACCGCTCGCCTGGTTATTCCCCTCTGTATGGTCTACCCATTCAAGATGGCTGTTTGCTGATGGTTTACCAAAGGAAAAACCTCTGCCCCGTGAAGTACTTAGCCCAAGGGGTAAGAGGGATGCGTCCCTTTGCTGGTTTCCCTGGTAACCGATGAGCCCATCTGCTGTCAATGCCCCCTTTAACTGGTAGCCTGCCTATTCCGCCCAGAGAGAAGCATGCTGCTACTGCTGCTGCTGCGTTCTGCCTGCCATCGGCTATCTACAGTGGGATGTCTCTCCAGCACTACATTGCTTCTGACGTGAAAGATCTCCCATCTATTAAACCATGAATGTCTCTGTCCCTGACTTCGGGCTCTTTCCTTAGCCCTGAGGGTGATCAAGTACAGGGCTTGCAGGCATGAGAGGTGCGGCCCAACACCTTCTGCAGGGCAGTTTGCTGGCCAGATTTGATGATTCATTTGTAGGTGTTTCCTAGGCTCATGCACACTTGCCAGGCACTCATGAGACCTTGGGGACACTGAAACAGTAATGTCAACACCCAGATCCTAGAGGAATTCCCGACAGGTGTTCCACTTGAGGGGAGAGGTAATGAGCATGGCCCAGTGCACCTGTGCTAGACATAATCGGCGAGCAGGTGCAGAAGGGAGGGAGGGACATTCACTCACTTCATGAGGCCATCCTTCTCACCACTGGCTCTGAAAAATCCAGGGAAGGAAGGCACAAAATGCCCTTAGAAGGTAAATGGCCTGTACACTGAAAACTACAAACCACTGCTGAAAGAATTAAACAAGGAACAAATCATTGAAATGACATATCATATTCATAGACTGGAGACTTATTATTGTTGACATTTCTACACTACCCAAAGGTAAGTATAAATTCATTGTAATACCTATCAAAATCCCAATGTCATTATCAAAGAAATAGAAAAAAAAATCCTAAAATACATATGGAACCATAAGGACTCCAAACAGACATCACAATCCTGAGAACAAAGGACATAGATGGAGGCTTCTCACTTCCTGACTTCAAAACACATTACAAAGCCACAGGAATCAAAACTGTACGGTACTGACATAGAAACAGATACATAGGCCTAAAGACCAGAATAAATAACCCCCAAGAAAACTCATAGATACATGGCCAAATGAAATTCACCAAGCTTCTAAGACAACAAATAGGGAAAGTATAGCTTTTTCAACAGTCAATAGGATGAAAATATAACTTACAGAAAGATTACAAACATATATCAGAAAAGGAGCTAATATACAAAACATCAAAGAAAAACACTACAACTCAAATGCAAACTAAGTTAAAAAATTAAAAAGGGCAAATAACTGGGTTCAGAAATGTGCAAAGACTTAAATAAGACATTTCCTGAAAAAGACATACAAATGGCTAACAAATATAGGAAAAGGTTCTCAACCTCACTAATCATCAGGGCAATGCAAATCAACACCTCATACCTGTTAGGCTGTGTATTATAAAGAAAATAATTAACAGTTTAAGGCCAAGATGTGGGGAATTGGAAACTTTGTACACTGCTGGTGGGAATGTAAAATGGTGCCGCTATTATGAAAAAGAGTATGGGGGTTCCTTATAAAATTATAAACAGAAATATCATATGATTCAGCAATCACAGTTCTGGGTATATATCCAAAGGAAATTAAATCAGTATCACAATGAGATGAACATAGGTTCATTGCAGCATTCTACACAATAGCCTAGATATGCAACCCACTTCACAAAAGAAGTAAGTGTCCTGTGCCTGAGCTAACCTTAGGTACTTCAAAACAACTCTGTAAGTCTCTTAGCCCCTTAGAGAGGATGAAAGCAATATTAGAGTTAAAAGTAACTTGTACCAATTCCCTTAGTCTAGAATGCTGAAACAAATGTTCTACAGCAGAGGAAGCCTCATAAACACACAACTCCTGCCAGGGTTTACCCCAGCCTTGGAAGAACTGGGAAGGATAAGACCAAGGCAGGCCTGAGGAAAGGTCAGAGGGTAGGCAGGACTGGGGAGTGGGGAGCAGGTTCAGGGCTGTCTGGACGGAGCAGTGTGTTGTAAGAAGAGCAGTGACCCTGGGTCCTGCTGCCCTGAGTCTCTGTCCTGGGCCTGGTCAATTCCAGGAGACCAGGTTAGCAGGGCTGTGAGAGCCAGTGTGTGAAGAAGCCCAGCAGCCCCTTCACACAGTCCTCTAGAATTCCTGCCGGCCATGAAGGGTCTTTAGGATCAGCTGGACGTGGACCCCTCTCAAATGGAAGCATGTCAGCACATAAGCCTTGGGAGGTGCTGAGGCTGAAATGAGGAGACTGAGCACATGTTGTGATCCCAAGGCATGTGTTCTGTGACTCATCCACCTCTGGGAGTGCAGTTTCCTTGAGGAATAAACAGTGAGGACAAACGTAAGGTGAAGCTACAAGTCCTGAAAGTGTAGAGGGAGAGAGTTCAACTCTCATCCACCACCTGACACAAAGTATAAGAACTTGTTCTCCAGTGTCAAGTGACTATGAGAGTTTTGTTCCCACTAGGACATGGCCATCATACGTGAATGTAAAAAGGAAACCAAAATCCTTGGTGCAAAATACCCTCCAGGTACCGAACAGAAACGAACCTTTCATTTTTGGCAGTGACAAAGCAATGAAAGAGTAGTCTTGTGAGAAAGAAAATTTCTGAATGGCAAAGCATGAAAAGAAGCACAGTACAGTCAAAGGACATGGACACAATAACTCTATTATATCATTAAAGTTTGGAAAGAACAAATCAGAATTCTACACGTATTTCCTTCTTCTTCCTGATTTCATATTCACCTTCCTTAGTTTCTAAAGAACCGGGTGGAACCCAAGTGTTCTAGGAATTGTCTCGCTTTAGATCCTACCTGAGAGTTGTTCCCTATGTGAATCGTCCTCAGCATCACTGCTATGTATGCTCTCCAAGATCCATTCTGTAAAAACACAACCATGAGCATAAAGTTATTATACAAGTTGACGCACCCATTTCTCCTACTCGACTTGCTGGCTCACACAGCATCACCCTGGTCTTCCCTCCAGGTTCTCAGACCTCCCCTGTGCTCTGTGCAGACAGAGTCCTTCAATAAGATCTTGATCACAGTTGAAAATTTCAAATGAGGGAGAGATGCTGAGAAAATCACCTTTCGACCCCTCACTTCTATAGACCCATTTATAGCTTTCACCGTCAACCTTACCAACCTGAAATTCCAGATGGTACAGACACACTTGAAACATGGCTAGTGTGACCAAGCACTTGTGTGGTTTTTGCATTTTTTAATAGAATGAGTTAATTATTGTTTGAACTAAATTAATTATAAATAGACACATTTGGTTCGTGGCTACCACACTGGGAAGCTCAGCTGTAAGAAATCCAAAGATGAGAAAGAGGCAACCAGCCACCCCTCTCCTGGTTGTTCTTTACTGCAGAAAATTTGATGGCCTGATCTGATCATTTGTATGTAGGTATATCTTGGGCTCTTGGACCCACGCCACACATTGGGAGACTCCTTGTGGACACTGAAGTAGTACAGTCAACACTCAGATTCAAAAGGAATTCCCAGCAAGGGGCCCACTTGTAGACAGAGGTGAAGGGCATGGCCCAGTACACCTGTATTAGACATAATCAGAGAGTAGGTGCAGAGGGGAGGGAGGGATTTCACTCTCTCCGTGAGTCCATCCTTCACACCCCTGAATCTAGAAGACGTGAGGAAGGCAGTGGAAAAGGCCCCGTAGGAGGTGACAAATTTGTATACTAAAAACTACAGGACATTGCAGAAAGAAATTAAAGAAGAGACAAGTAAAGGGAATGACATACCATGTTCTTAGACTGGATTATTAAATACTGTTGGCATTTCTATACTACATAAAGTGATGTACACATATATCGCAACAACCCACAAAATTCCATGTCATTATTATAGAAGTGGACAGAATCCTAAAATACATATGGAACCCCCACAAGTAGAGAAAACAATCTTGAGAGCAAAGAGCAATGATGGAGATTAACACTTCCTGAACTCAAAACACATAACAATGCCACAGTAGTCAACACAGTCTGCTAGTGGCATCAAGACAGTGAGATAGACCAATGAAATATAATAGACAGACCCCAAATAAATGCACATATATATGGCCAACTGATCTTGGCCAAGGTTCTAAGATTACCAAGTGAAGAAAGGATAGTCTGTTCAACAATCAACAGCATGAAAAGGCAACCTATAGGATGAGAGGAAATATGTGTAAAACTTGTATCTGAATAAGGGACCAATATCCAGAATATATAAGAAACTACTACAAGTCAATTTCAGAAAAAGAGCGGGCAAATAACTGAGTTTAAAAATGGGTAAAAAGCTTCATTAGACATTTCTCCATAAAGACATACAAGTGGTCAATCTACATATGAAAATTTGCTCAACATCGCTAAGCATCAGGGAAATGGAAATCAAGCCACAAGGAGATATCACTCACACCTGTTAGGATGTGTATTATAAAAAGACAATTAGGGATTCCCTGGTGGCACAGTGGTTGAGAGTCTGCCTGCCAATGCAGGGGACAAGTGTTCGTGCACTGGTCTGGGAGGATCCCACATGCCGCTGTGCGGTTGGGCCCATGAGCCATGAGCCTGTGCGTTTGGAGCCTGTGCTCTGCAACGGGAGAGCCCACAACAATGAGAGGCCCGTGTACTGAAAAAAAAAAAAAAAAAAGAAAAGAAAAGAAAAAAGAAAAAAGAAAGAAAATTAATGGATGCTGGCAAAGATGTGAAGAATTGGAACTCCTGTACCCTGTTTTGTACCCTGTCGTAATGTAAAATGGTGTAGCCATTATGGAAAACAGAATGGAGGTCCCCCCAAAATTATTAAGAGAACTATCATAAAATCCACAATCACACATTTAGGTTTATATATAAAGGAGATAAAACAAGAATGTCCAAGATATATCTACAATCTCATGTCCATGGCAGCATTATACACAATACACAACATAGGAAAACTGCCTGGTGTCCATGGGAAGATGAATTAATAAAGAAAATGTGGTGTAAACATACAGTGGAATGTCATTCAGTCGTTGAAAAAGAAGGAAATCCTGCCATTTGCAGCAACACGAAAGAACTTGGAGGACATTTGTAAGAGTGACATAAGCCAGTCACAGAAGGTCAAAAACTGAAAGAAAACTCCGAGAAGCAGAGAGTAGTAGGGTGGTTCCAAGAGCTGGCAAGAGGTTGACATGGGAAGTCTGTGTTCAATGTTTAGCATGTGTTATTTGCAAAATGCAAAAGTTCTAGACACATGCTGTACAACAAGGTGCATGTAGTCAACAGGACTGCCTGGACATTTCAAAACTTGTTAAGATGTTGGATTTCATCGTATGTGTACTTTTACAACAATAAAATACACATATGTAAAATAAATACAAAGTGGAAAAAGGGGAAAAAAGAAGAAAAATAAGGAAAGGGAGTCAACAGAGGGAAAGAAGAAAGCAGGAAGGGTCTCGAATGTACACAGGTATCAGGGGATAATGGGAGAGAAGCTCCTCTCCCCAGGCTTTAAAGAAGACATCTCTCCAGCGATCACTCCAGCAAGAGGGGGATGTCCTTTCTCTTCCCCATTCAACCTGAAGCGCCAATAGCATCCTAAGTGTGGCCCAGTCTGTGCTCAGGTGTACACTTTTCCTTGATCTCTAAACCAAACACCCCTGACTCCCCATGGCTCAGGTGCCCTTCCTGTATCTCCTTCCACTTCACTAAAGCATTTCCCTCTTCAAGTCCAGCCCGAGGCGCCAAACCTGTCCTCACACGTGGGGTCCACTGGGCGGGTCTCTGAGTTCTTAAGAGCCTCCCTGTGAGTAGCAGGCACTGAATCACACACCAGGGTTCCCCTCAGCACCATCAGCAAACTACCACCTAGGAATTGAGGATTTCTAGAACAACTTTACTCATACACAGTCTCTTGGGTAAACAAGTGACATTTTACAATCAAGCATTTTCAGTGTTTTCTTTGGTGGGGAAAATATTGACACATATAAGGCAATCATATTCTATTAAAGTATGTATTTCTCAAAGGACTCACTATCGAAAATAAATTTTTAACTATAACTTTCCATCTTTTAATTGACTTTACTCCCAGACTTGTTTGCTTGCAAAAGCCTTCAGAAAATACCAAGAACCTACTTCATCTGGCAGTTTGCACAGCAACATGAGTGGAGATGCTCTTGTCACATTGCTTGGTTTCTCTGTCCTACCTTGCAAAGCACAACCTCCTATCTGCCCTCCTGGGATGGGAGACAGTGCCCACCCTGAGCTCAATCCCTTGGGTAGATTTCTTGGTTCTGTCTTCACTGTATGCAGTGTGTCTTGCCCAGCACAGAGAAACAGGGCCGGCACAAGTGATGGAAGACAGACTTTCCACAGGAGAAGGACATTTCGTTTCCTTAGCACAGAATCCGATAGTGAATATTAGCCTCAAAGGAGAAAGGTGGAGTGAATTTCCTCCATCTACTCCTGGAGGCTCCTTCTTTCTCGGACTCCTCCAGAACTGGGTGTGGCATGTGGGTACAAGCATGGGCTCCCTGCAAAAGGAAGGAGGCCTGCCTAGCACTAGGTGCTTCAGGTAAGGGGGGAGGACTCATCCCGAGGCTCTAATAGGAAACAGTTAGAATGAGGGAAGTGGCAGAGAGATGTATCATAACCATTCAGAATGCTATGAGACCTACTAAGAGATGAGATTTCTTATTAAATGAAGTTGTAATTGACCCAGTAGTAGGGATGCTGAAACCCAGTTTGGTTCATTAAGATACCAGCCATGGGGCAACTAAGTCCGTGCACCACAACTACTAAGCCTGTGCCGTAGAGCCTGCAAGTCACAACTACTGAGCCCACGTGCCACAACTATTGAAGCCCATGCACCTAGAGCCCGTGCTCTGGAACAACAGAAGCCACTGAAATGAGAAGCCCGCACACTGCAACGAAGACACAACACAGCCAAAAAATAATAATAATGATAATCCAGTAAACATTTGCCTGGGTGGTGATAGGATTTGTTTTCCAGGTTAAATGAGGCTCACTTGGTATAAAATCAATGCACACACTGAAAGTATACAGTTTATTTACTTTTATATCCATACCCATTCATGATGCAGTGGTGATGGGAATAATTTTTAGAAAGTTGGCACCAGTAACAGTGATGTTTAGGGGAACATAAATCAAGGCAAACACAACACAAAAAGTTCACTTACACACACAGAACCATCCCACTCATTTCACATACAGACACACCCAGTCTCATGCACACAAACCTACACCACCTAACCGTAATACAGCTTCTTCCTGGGACTATAGTAATTGGTCACATTACTTGTAGATCACTTTCTATCACCAGGACACCTACTCTCATTCCCAGCACAAATTTGGAATCAGTCTGCCCTCTACACTAAAACCAGCAAGAATGTCCCACTTTCTTATCTTCAAAGTTCTTCCTCCCCAAGTGACTGATTCCACAATACATACCGTTTTCACGTTCTGGGAAGGCCACCTGCAATTACAGAAGAGAAAACACTATGAGGATAAGATCACAGTGATGCTCAGGTCTTTTGTTCATTTGCTGACAGTAGAAAACCTCATAAGAAACAGTGGTCCAGGGAACCCAGCAAGGGTTATCAGAGCAAACCTACTCAGGCTGAAAGGCAAGAACTTTGCTGGGAGGATGGAACTTCCAAGTCCATTTAGGTTGGAAATTACAGAATTCTTTGTCTAGAGGAAAAATCGCTGCAGGAGAGAGAGCTCCGTACTCTACAGGCTATAATGGATGCTGTCAATTGTAATGTCCTGTGGAATCAGGCTCCATGAGCTGGTAATAGACTCTCACTCCACATTCTCCCAACCAAGGGAATTGTATGTATCTGGAAGGAATACCCTCAAATATTCATAACTTAATTCTATTGAAAGAGAAATAAAGCAATATTTCTATCTCAGACCAGAAACAATCCAGCTTACCTTGGGGATCCACGGAGGCTTTTCTCCTGTCCTATCATGGTGCAGGTCATCCGCCACATCCTCAGGGAGAGCTGGAGGGACACAGAGTAACTGTCAGGACACTGGTGCTGCGGCTCAGGAATTACTCAGGGGCTTTCTTCTCGATGAGGACATGGGGTGGTGTGTATGGATGTGGGAGGTTAGTAAGTGTGGGCTGAGCTGGTGTTGGGCCATCCTCTTTGGGGGATGAAGGAAGGCAAAGGACAAGAGGAAGGAAATGGAAACAGAGCTTTGGCTTTCTAGCTAAGGGGAGCCTAATCAGAAGGGAAGGGTCGATCTAAAAAATGGTAAACACTAAAATGCATGCTCTGTTTCAATGACACAGACCCATGACCCATCCTGCCTCTTTTGAGCTTCTGCTAAATTGCCACTGTCGCTTGATTTTTCCCAGATCACTCTTTCCCCAGCATCCACAATGCCAGCTATGGCATTTATCATGTCTTCTGTTGTATGATATTTTATACTTGATTAACAGCAACCTCCATTAAAGGACTGAATTCAATCCTAGACAAAATATGCTATATTTATTCACTAATCACTTGTCTTAAAGAAAATCAAATACACAAGATTTGACAAAATTGAAATCCTACCATTTAGATACAGCCACTATCAATCGTATCATATTTTTCTCCCAGTCTTTGTTTTCTATACATTGTACGTATGCCCACTGAGTCAGGGGTTGTCCATACTCTAGGGAGCTGTTCCATAAGTGGGACACTTCGTTATGAAGAGGGAGCCCGGACTGAGCACAGCCTGTCTCTAACCCAGCTGCGCAGGAGAAGTGTACAGGCTAACAGTCAGGTTCCACTTTGAGTCCTTGGGTGTGGGCTACAGGAATTGACCAATGCTAAGGCTTATGGTAATGTTATCCAATACAATAAAATAGCTCCCTGATTCTCATCTGCTTTTGGCGTTGTTTAAGCAGTGACACCAGCACTGACAGATATGACCTCTACTGTATACATGGGGTCTCACACCTCTCAGAATCTGGGAGCTGACCAGGAGAATGCAGGTCCTGAGGTGAATTTCACCTTAATGACTGTGCCAAAGTCAACTGATAAGTCCACCCATAGCTGCCCTGGATTCTGTGACCACTAAGGCCACCTGATGGGCAAGGTCTGGACCTTTGGAGATTCTAGGACTTCCAGCCAAGGATACGGATGCAGGGACTCCCTTGCTCCATGACTGAGGACCCCTTGGCTGAGTGGTAAGTGCAGGTCAGTGATCAAGTGCATCCACATTGGGACCCACCCCTGGGTCCTCAGTATGGCTTTTCCACTTAGGAGGTCAAGAGCTTAGAACATTTATCTCTGCACCATCTCCTTCTGAGGAAAAGGAATATTAACCAAATCTGGGCCACAGCTGTGTTGAGGGAAGAACATGCAAACAACTTCACAAACAAATAAGGGTCCTGTGCCTGAGGTAACCTTAGGTACTTCAAATCAACTCCGTAAGTCTCTTAGCCCCTTAGAGCGGATGAAAGCAATATTAGAGTTAAAAGTAACTTGTCCCAATTCCCTTAGTCTGGAACACGGAAACAAAATTCTACAGAAGAGGAAGTCTCATAAACACACAGCACCTGCCAGGGTTTACCCCAGCCTTGGAAGAACTGGGAAGGATAAGACCAAGGCAGGCCTGAGGAAAGGTCAGAGGGTAGGCAGGACTGGGGAGTGGGGAGCAGGGGCAGGGCTGTCTGGACGGAGCAGTGGGTTGTAAGAAGAGCACTGAACCTGGGTCCTGCTGCCCTGAGTCTCTGTCCTGGGGCTAGTCAACCCCAGGAGACCAGGTCAGCAGGGCTGTGAAAGCAAGTGTGTAAAGAAGCCCAGCAGCCCCTTCACACAGCCCTCTAGAATTTCTGCCGCCCATGGAGGGTCTCTAGGGTAGCTGGACGTGGACCCCTCTGAAATGGAAGCATGTCAGCACCTCAGCCTTGGGGAAGTGTAGAGGCTGGGATGAGCTCAAGGAGACTGACCACATGCAGTGATCCCAGAGCACGTGTTCTGTGACTCATCCATCTCTGGGACTGTCCTTTACAAGAGGAACTAACAGTGAGCACAAAATATGAGGTGAAGCCACAAGTCCTGAAAGTGCAGAGGGAGACAGTTCACTTCTCATCCACCACCTCACCCTTTCTAGAAGAACTTGGTCTCAAGTTTCAATGGCCCATGAGAGTTTTGACCCACAGGTTCTGTCCATCATAGGTCAATATGCAAAAGAAAAAAACTCTACTGTGCACCATACCCTAGATGTGCTAACCAGAGCACAAACTTCCATATTAGGCAGTGACAAGCACAAGAAAGAGCAGCTCATGTGCAAAAGATCAGTTTAGATGAGCAAATCAAGAAAAGGTGATTATAGAGCACAGTCACGTCTAAGGACACAATTTCTCTCTATTGTATCATTAAAATGTGAAAAAAACAAGTCAGAACTCTACACATATTTCATTCTTCTTTCTGATTTCATATCCACCTTCCTCAGTCTGCAAAGCAGGAGATATAACCCTAAAGTTCCAGGAACCTTCTGCCATTAGATCCTACCTAAGTGTTGTTCCTACCTGTATCCTTTTCTTTATCACGGCCACAAATGCTATTCAAAGTGAATTCTGTAGAAACACGAACATGAATTTACAAGTCTTATGGATACATTTAAAATGTGACTAATGTGACTGAGTAATGGGATATTTTATTTTCTTTTATTTCAATACACTTAGTGAATCATTGATTGAATTAAATAAATTATAACAGGCACATCTAGCTAGTGGCTACCACAGTGTAATAAACAACCCTCTCTCTCTCTCTCTCCATATATATGTGTATATATATATATAAAGTATATGGAGGATGTTACCACCGCTCCCCTGGTTATTCCCCTCTGTATGGTCTACCCATTCAAGATGGCTGTTTGCTGATGGTTTACCAAAGGAAAACCTCTGCCCCGTGAAGGTACTTAGCCCAAGGGGTAAGAGGGATGCGTCCCTCTGCTGGTTTCCCTGGTAACCGATGAGCCCATCTGCTGTCAACTCCCCCTTTAACTGGTAGCCTGCCTATTCCGCCCAGAGAGAAGCATGCTGCTACTGCTGCTGCTGCGTTCTGCCTGCCATCGGCTATCTACAGTGGGGTGTCTCTCCAGGACCACTTTGCTTCTGACGTGAAAGATCTCCCATCTATTAAACCATGAATGTCTCTGTCCCTGACTTCGGGCTCTTTCCTTAGCCCTGAGGCTGAGCAAGTACAGGGCTTGCAGGCGTGAGAGGTGCGGCCCAACACCTTCTGCAGGGCAGTTTGCTGGCCAGATTTGATGATTCATTTGTAGGTGTTTCCTAGGCTCATGCACACTTGCCAGGCACTCATGAGACCTTGGGGACACTGAAACAGTAATGTCAACACCCAGATCCTAGAGGAATTCCCGACAGGTGTTCCACTTGAGCGGAGAGGTAATGAGCATGGCCCAGTGCACCTGTGCTAGACATAATCGGCGAGCAGGTGCAGAAGGGAGGGAGGGACATTCACTCACTTTATGAGGCCATCCTTCTCACCACTGCCTCTGAAAACTCCAGGGAAGGAAGGGACAAAATGCCCTTAGAAGGTAAATGGCCTGTACACTGAAAACTACAAACCACTGCTGAAAGAATTAAACAAGGAACAAATCATTGAAACGACATATCATATTCATAGACTGGAGACTTATTATTGTTGACATTTCTACACTACCCAAAGGTAAATATAAATTCATTGTAATACCTATCAAAATCCCAATGTCATTTTCAAAGAAATAGAAAAAAAAAAGGATCCTAAAATACATATGGAACCACTAAGGACTCCAAACAGACAACACAATCCTGAGAACAAAGAACATAGATGGAGGCTTCTCACTTCCTGACTTCAAAACACATTACAAAGCCACAGGAATCAAAACTGTACGGTACTGACATAGAAACAGATACATAGGCCTAAAGATGAGAATAAATAACTCCCAAGAAAACTCATAGATACATTGCCAAATGAAATTCACCAAGCTTCTAAGACAACAAATAGGGAAAGTATAGTTTTCTCAACAGTCAATAGGATGAAAATATAACTTACAGAAAGATTACAAACATATATCAGAAAAGGAGCTAATATACAAAACATCAAAGAAAAACACTACAACTCAAATGTAAACTAAGTTAAAAAATTAAAAAGGGCAAATAACTGGGTTCAGAAATGTGCAAAGTCTTAAATAAGACATTTCCTAAAAAAGACATACAAATGGCTAACAAATATAGGAAAAGGTTCTCAACCTCACTAATCATCAGGGCAATGCAAATCAACACCTCATACCTGTTAGGCTGTGTATTATAAAGAAAATAATTAACAGTTTAAGGCCAAGATGTGGGGAATTGGAAACTTTGTACACTGCTGGTGGGAATGTAAAATGGTGCCGCTATTATGAAAAAGAGTATGGGGGTTCCTTATAAAATTATAAACAGAAATATCATATGATTCAGCAATCACAGTTCTGGGTATATAGCCAAAGGAAATTAAATCAGTATCACAATGAGATGAACTTAGGTTCATTGCAGCATTCTCCAAAATAGCCTAGATATGCAACCAACTTCACAAAAGAAGTAAGTGTCCTGTGCCTGAGCTAACCTTAGGTACTTCAAAACAACTCCGTAAGTCTCTTAGCCCCTTAGAGAGGATGAGAGCAATATTAGAGTTAAAACTAACTTGTACCAATTCCCTTAGTCTGGAATACTGAAACAAAAGTTCTACAGCAGGGTAAGCCTCATAAACTCACAGCACCTGCCAGGGTTTACCCCAGCCTTGGAAGAACTGGGAAGGATAAGACCAAGGCAGGCCTGAGGAAAGGTCAGAGGGTAGGCAGGACTGGAGTGTGGGGAGCAGGAACAGGGCTGTCCGGATAGAGCCGTGCGTTGTAGTAAGTGCAGTGACCCTGGGTCCTGCTGCCCTGAGTCTCTGTCCTGTGCCTGGTGAATTCCAGGAGACCAGGTTAGCAGGGCTATGAGAGCCAGTGTGTGAAGCGAGCCCAGCAGCCCCTTCACACAGTCCTCTAGAATTCCTGCTGGCCATGAAGCGTCTGTAGGGGCAGCTGGACGTGGAGCCCTCTCAAATGGAAGCATGTCAGCACATCAGCCTTGGGAGGTGCTGAGGCTGAAATGAGGAGGCTGAGCACATGCAGTGATCCCAAAGCATGTGTTCTGTGACTCATCCACCTCTGGGAGTGCAGTTTCCTTGAGGAATAAACAGTGAGGACAAAAGTAAGGTGAAGCTACAAGTCCTGAAAGTGTAGAGGGAGATAGTTCAAGTCTCATCCACCACCTGACACTCACTATAAGAACTTGTTCTCCAATGTCAAGTGACTATGAGAGCTTTGTTCCCACTAGGATATGGTCATCATACGTGAATGTAAAAAGGAAACCAAAATCCCTGGTGCAAAATACCCTCCAGGTACCAAGTAGAAATGAACTATTCATCTTTGGCAGTGAAAAAGCAATGAAACAGTAGTCTTGTGAGAAAGAAAATTTCTGAATGGCAAAGCAAGAAAAGATGACTATAAGCACAGTACAGTCAAAGGACATGGACACAATAACTCTATTGTATCATTAAAATTTGGAAAGAACAAATCAGAATTCTACACATATTTCCTTCTTCGTCCTGATTTCATATTCACCTTCCTTAGTTTCTAAAGAACCGGGTGGAACCCAAGTGTTCTAGTAATTGTCTCCCTTTAGATCCTACCTGAGAGTTGTTCGCTACGTGAATCGTCATCAGCATCACTGTTATGTATGCTCTCCACCATGCATTCTGTACAAACACAACCATGAGCATAAGGTTATTATACAAGTTGACCCACCGATTTCTCCTACTCGACTTGCTGGCTCACACAACATCACCCAGGTCTTCCCTCCAGGTTCTCAGACCTCCCCTGTGCTCTGTGCAGACAGAGTCCTTCAATAAGATATTGATCACAGTTGAAAATTTCAAATGAGGGAGAGATGCTGAGAAAATCACCTTTCGACCCCTCACTTCTGTAGACCCATTTATAGCTTTCACCGTCAACCTTACCAACCTGAAATTCCAGATGTTACAGACACACTTGAAACATGGCTAGTGTGACCGAGCAATTGTGTGTTTTTTGCATTTTTTAATAGAATGAGTTAATTGTTTGAACTAAATTAATTATAAATAGACACATTTGGTTAGTGGCTACCACACTGGAAAGCTCGGCTCTAAGAAATCCAAAGATGAGAAAGAGGCAATCAGCCAACCCTCCCCTGGTTGTTCTTTACTGCAGAAAATTTGATGGCCTGATCTGATCATTCGTATGTAGGTATACCTTTGGCTCTTGAACCCATGCCAGACATTGGGAGAGTCCTTGTGGACACTGAAATAGTATAGTCAACACTCAGATGCAAGAGAAATTCCCAGCAAGGGGCCCACTTGTAGACAGAGGTGAAGGGCATGGCCAAGTACACCTGTATTAGACATAATCAGAGAGTAGGTGCAGAGGGGAGGGAGGGATTTCACTCTCTTCATGAGTCCAACCTTCACATCCCTGACTCTAGAAGACCTGAGGAAGGCCGTGGAAAAGGCCCCATCGGAGGTGAAAAATTTGTATACTGAAAAGTACAGGACATTGTGGAAAGAATTTAAAGAAGAGACAAGTAATTGGAATGACATACCATATTCATAGACTGGATTATTAAATACTGTTGGCATTTCTATACTACATAAAGGGATGTACACATATATCGCAACAACCCGTATAATTCCATGACATTATTATAGAAGTGGACAGAATCCTAAAATACATATGGAACCGCCACAAGTAGATAAAGCAATCTTGAGAGCAAAGAGCAATGATGGAGATTAACACTTCCTGAACTCAAAACTCATAACAATGCCACAGTAGTCAAAACAGTCTGCTACTGGCATCAAGACAGTGAGATAGACCAACGAAATATAATAGAGAGACCTCAAATAAACGCACATATATATGGCCAACTGATCTTTGCCAAGGTTCTAAGATTACCAAGTGAAGAAAGGATGGTCTGTTCAACAATCAACAGAATGAAAAGGCAACCTATAGGATGAGAGGAAATATGTGTAAACCTTGAATCTGACTAAGGGTCCAATATCCGGAATATATAAGAAACTACAAGAAGTCAATTATAGAAAAACAGCGGGCAAATAACTGAGTTTCAAAATGGGTAAAAAGCTTCACTAGACATTTCTCCATAAAGACATACAAGTGGTCAATCTACATATGAAAATTTGCTCAACATTGCTAAGCATCAGGGTAATGGAAGTCAAGCCACAAGGAGATATCACTCACAACTGTTAGGATGTGCTGTATAAAAAGACTATTAGGGCTTCCGTGGTGGCACAGTGGTTGAGACTCTGCCTGCCGAGGCAGGGGATACGTGTTTGTGCCCCAGTCTGGGAGGATCCCACAGGCCGCTGAGCGGCTGGGCCCATGAGCCATGGCCGCTGAGCTTGTGCATTTGGATCCTGTGATCCACAACGGTAGAGCCCACAACCATGAGAGGCCTATGTACTGCAAAAAAAAAAAAAAGAAATAAAATTCATGGATGTTCGCAAAGATGTGAAGAAGTGAAACTTCTGTACCCTGTTTTGTACACTTTAGTAATGTAAAATGGTATAGCCACTATGGAAAACACAATGTTGGTCCCCCCAAAATTATTAAGAGAACTATTATAAAATCCAGGAATCACTCATTTAGGTTTATATACAAAGGAGATGAAACAAGAATGTCCAAGAGATATCTACAATTTCATGCCTATGGCAGCAATATACACAATACAAAACATAGGAAAACTGCCTAGTGTCCATGGGAAGATGAATTAATAAAGAAAATGTGGTGTATACATACAGTGGAATGTCATTCAGTCTTTGAAAAAGAAGGAAATCCTGCCTTTTGCAGCAACACGAAAGAACTTGGAGGACATTTGTAAGAGTGACATAAGCCAGTCACAGAAGGTCAAAAACTGAAAGAAAACTCCGAGAAGCAGAGAGTAGAAGGGTGGTTTCAAGAGCTGGCAAGAGGTTGATATGGGAAGTCTGTGTTCAATGGTTAGCTTGTGTTATTTGCAAAATGGAAAAGTTCTAGACACATGTTGTACAACAAGGTGCATGTAGTCAACAGGACTGCCTGGACATTTCAAAACTTGTTAAGACGTTGGATTTCACTGTATGTGTACTTTTACAACAATAAAATATACATATGTAAAATAAATACAAAGTGGAAAAAGGGGAAAAAAGAAGAAAAATAAGGAAAGGGAGTCAACAGAGGGAAAGAAGAAAGCAGGAAGGGTCTCGAATGTACACAGGTATCAGGAGATAATGGGAGAGAAGCTCCTCTCCCCAGGCTTTAAAGAAGACATCTCTCCAGAGTTCACTCCAGCAAGAGGGGGATGTCCTTTCTCTTCCCCATTCAACCAGAAGCGCCAATAGCATCCTAAGTGTGGCCCAGGCTGTGCTCAGGTGTACACTTTTCCTTGATCTCTAAACCAAACACCCCTGACTCCCCATGGCTCAGGTGCCCTTGCTGTATCTCCTTCCACTTCTCTAAAGCATTTCCCTCTTCAAGTCCAGCCCGAGGCTCTAATCCTGTCCTCACATGTGGGGTCCACTGGGCGCGTCTCTAAGTTCTTAAGAGCCTCCCTGTGAGTAGCAGGCACTGAATCACACACCAGGGTTTCACTCAGCACCATCAGGAATCTATGACCTAGGGATTGAGGATTTCTAGAACAACTTTACTCATACACAGTCTCTTGGGTAAACAAGTGACATTTTACAATCAAGCATTTTCTGTTTTTTCTTTGGTGCGGAAGATATTGACACATATAAGGCAATCATATTCTATTAAAGTATGTATTTCTCAAAGGACTCCTATCGAAAAAAAAATTTTACGTATAACTTTCCTTGTTTTAATTGACTTTACTCCCAGACTTGTTTGCTTGCAAAAGCCTTCAGAAAATACCAAGAACCTACTTCACCTAGCAGTTTGCACAGCAACATGAGTGGAGATGCTCTTGTCACACTGCTTGGTCTCTCGGTCCCAGCTTGTATAGCACAACCTCCTGTCCGCTCTGCTGGGAAGGGAGCCAGTGCCCACCCTGAGCTCAATCCCTGGGGTAGATCTCTTGGTTCTGTCTTCCCTGTATGCAGTGTTTCTTGCACAGCACACAGAAACAGGGCCAGCACAACTGATGGAAAACAAACTTTCCACAGGAGAAGGACATTTCGTTTCCTTAGCACAGAATCCGATAGTGAATATTAGCCTCAAAGGAGAAAGGTGGAGTGAATTTCCTCCTTCTACTCCTGGAGGCTCCTTCTTTCTCGGAATCCTCCAGAACTGGGTGTGGCATATGGGTACAAGCATGGGCTCCCTGAAAAATGAAGGAGGCCTGCCTAGCACTAGTTGCTTCAGGTAAGAGGGGAGGACTCATCCCGAGGCTCTAATAGGAAATAGTTAGAATGAGTGAAGTGGCAGAGAGATGTATCATAACCATTCAGAATGCTATGAGACGTACTAAGAGATGAGATTTCTTATTAAATGAAGTTGTAATTGGCCCAGTAGTAGGCATACTGAAACCCAGTTTTGTTCACTAAGAATCCACCCATGGAGCAACTAAGCCCGTGCACAACAACTACTAAGCCTGTGCTCTAGACCCCGCAGGTCAAGGCCAAGATGTCGGAAATTGGAAACATTGTACACTGCTGGTGGGAATGTAAAATGGATCAGCTATTATGAAAAAGAGTATGGGGGTTCCTTATAAAATTATAAACAGAAATATCATATGATTCAGCAATCACAGTTCTGGGTATATATCCAAAGGAAATTAAATCAATATCACAATGAGATGAACTTAGGTTCATTGCAGCATTCTCCAAAATGGCCTAGATATGCAACCAACTTCACGAAACCAGTAAGTGTCCTGTACCTGAGCTAACCTTAGGTACTTCAAAACAAGTCCGTAAGTCTCTTAGGCCCTTAGAGAGGATGAAAGCAATATTAGAGTTAAAAGTAACTTGTTCCAATTCCCTTAGTCTGGAATACTGAAACAAAATTCTACATCAGAGGAAGCCTTATAAAAACACAGCACCTGACAGGGTTTACCCCAGCCTTGGAAGAACTGGGAAGGATAAGACCAAGGCAGGCCTGAGGGAAAGTCAGAGGTTAGGCAGGACTGGGGAGTGGGGAGCAGGGGCAGGGCTGTCTGGACGGAGCAGTGGGTTGTAAGAAGAGCAGTGACCCTGGGTCCTGCTGCCCTGAGTCTCTGTCCTGGGCCTCTTCAATTCCAGGAGACCAGGTTAGCAGGGCTGTGAGAGCCAGTGTGTGAAGAAGCCCAGCAGCCCCTTCACACAGTCCTCTAAGAATTCCTGCCAGGCATGAAGGGTCTTTAGGGGCAGCTGCACGTGGAGCCCTCTCAAACGGAAGCATGTCAGCACAGCAGCCTTGGGAGGTGCTGAGGCTGAAATGAGGAGACGGAGCACATGCAGTGATCCCAAAGCATGTGTTCTGTGACTCATCCACCTCAGGGAGCGCATTTTCCATGAGGAATAAACAGTGAGGACAAAAGTAAGATGAAGCTACAAGTCCTGAAAGTGTAGAGGGAGAGAGTTCAACTCTCATCCACCACCTGACACTAACTATAAGGACTTGTTCTCCAGTGTCAACTGACTATGAGACTTTTGTTCCCACTAGGATATGGCCATCATACGTGAATGTAAAAAGGAAACCAAAATCCCTGGTGCAAAATACCCTCCAGGTACCAAACAGAAACGAACCATTCATCTTTGGCAGTGAAAAAGCAATGAAAGAGTAGTCTTGTGAGAAAGAAAATTTCTGAATGGCAAAGCAAGAAAAGATGACTATAAGCACAGTACAGTCAAAGGACATGGACACAATAACTCAACTATATCATTAATTTGGAAAGAACAAATCAGAATTCTACACATATTTCCTTCTTCTTCCTGATTTCATATTCACCTCCCTTAGTTTCTAAAGAACCGGGTGGAACCCAAGTGTTCTAGGAATTGTCTCCCTTTAGATCCTACCTGAGAGTTGTTCCCTACGTGAATCGTCATCAGCATCACTGCTATGTATGCTCTCCACGATCCATTCTGTACAAACACAACCATGAGCATAAAGTTATTATACAAGTTGACGCACCCATTTCTCCTACTCGACTTGCTGGCTCACACAGCATCACCCTGGTCTTCCCTCCAGGTTCTCAGACCTCCCCTGTGCTCTGTGCAGACAGAGTCCTTCAATAAGATCTTGATCACAGTTGAAAATTGCAAATGAGGGAGAGATGCTGAGAAAATCACCTTTCGACCCCTCACTTCTATAGACCCATTTATAGCTTTCACCGTCAACCTTACCAACCTGAAATTCCAGATGTTACAGACACACTTGAAACATGGATAGTATGACCAAGCAATTGTGTGTTTTGTGCATTTTTTAATAGAATGAGTTAATTATTGTTTGAACTAAATTAATTATAAATAGACACATTTGGTTCGTGACTACGAGACTGGAAAGCTCAGCTGTAAGAAATCCAAAGATGAGAAAGAGGCAACCAGCCACCCTTCCCCTAGTTGTTCTTTACTGCAGAAAATTTCATGGCCTGATCTGATCATTCATATGTAGGTATATCTTGGGCTCTTGGACCCACGCCACGCATTGGGAGAGTCCTTGTGGACACTGAAATAGTACAGTCAACACTCAGATCCAAGAGGTATTCCCAGCAAGGGGCAGACTTGTAGACAGCGGTGAAGGGCATGGCCAAGTACACCTGTATTAGACATAATCAGAGAGTAGGTGCAGAGGGGAGGGAGGGATTTCACTCTCTCCGTGACTCCATCCGTCACCCCCCTGAATCTAGAAGACCTGAGGAAGGCAGTGGAAAAGGCCCCGTAGGAGGTGAAAAATTTGTATACTGAAAACTACTGGACATTGCAAAAAGAAATTAAAGAAGAGACAAGTAAAGGGAATGACATACCATGTTCTTAGACTGGATTATTAAATACTGTTGGCATTTCTATACTACATAAAGTGATGTACACATATATCGCAACAACCCACAAAATTCCATGTCATTATTATAGAAGTGGACAGAATCCTAAAATACATATGGAACCCCCACAAGTAGACAAAACAATCTTGAGAGCAAAGAGCAATGAAGGAGATTAACACTTCCTGAACTCAAAACACATAACAATGCCACAGTAGTCAAAACAGTCTGCTAGTGGCATCAAGACAGTGAGATAGACCAATGAAATATAATAGAGAGACCTCAAGTAAACGCACATATATATGGCCAACTGATCTTGGCCAAGGTTCTAAGACTACCAAGTGAAGAAAGGATGGTCTGTTCAACAATCAACAGCATGAAAAGGCAACCTATAGGATGAGAGGAAATATGTGTAAACCTTGTATCTGAATAAGGGACCAATATCCAGAATATATAAGAAACTACCAGAAGTGAATTTCAGAAAAACAGCAGGCAAATAACTGAGTTTAAAAATGGGTAAAAAGCTTCACTAGACATTCCTCCATAAAGACATACAAGTGGTCAATCTACATATGAATATTTGCACAACATCGCTAAGCATCAGGGAAATGGAAATCAAGCCACAAGGAGATATCACTCACACCTGTTAGGATGTGTATTATAAAAAGACAATTAGGGCTTCCCTGGTGGCACAGTGGTTGAGAGTCCGCCTGCTGATGCAGGGGACATGTGTTCGTGCCCCAGTCTGGGAGGATCCCACATGCCACTGAGCGGCTGGGCCCATGAGCCATGGCTGCTGAGCCTCTGTGTTTGGAGCCTGTGCTCTGCAACGGGAGAGCCCACAACAATGAGAGGCCCGTGTAATGCAAAAAAAAAAAAAAAAGAGAGAAAAGAAAGAAAATTAATGGATGCTGGCAACGATGTGAAGAAGTGGAACTTCTGTACCCTGTTTTGTACCCTGTAGTAATGGAAAATAGTGTAGCCATTATGGAAAACAGAATGGAGGTCCCCCAAAAATTATTAAGAGAAGTATCATAAGATCCAGCAATCACTCATTTAGGTTTATATACAAAGGAGATAAAACAAGAATGTCCAAGAGATATCTACAATCTCATGTCCATTGCAGCATTATACACAATACACAACATAGGAAAACTGCCTAGTGTCCATGGGAAGATGAATTAATAAAGAAAATGTGGTGTATACATAGAATGGAATGTCATTCAGTCTTTGAAAAAGAAGGAAATCCTGCCATTTGCAGCAACACGAAAGAACTTGGAGGACATTTGTAAGAGTGACAGAAGCCAGTCACAGAAGGTCAAAAACTGAAAGAAAACTCCGAGAAGCAGAGAGTAGAAGGGTGGTTCCAAGAGCTGGCAGGAGGTTGACATGGGAAGTCTCTGTTCAATTGATACCATGTGTTATTTGCAAAATGGAACAGTTCTAGACACATGCTGTACAACAAGGTGCATGTAGTCAACAGGACTGACTGGACATTTCAAAACTTGTTAAGACGTTGGATTTCATTGTATGCGTACTTTTACAACAATAAAATATACATATGTAAAATAAATACAAAGTGGAAAAAGGGGAAAAAAGAAGAAAAATAAGGAAAGGGAGTCAACAGAGGGAAAGAAGAAAGCAGGAAGGGTCTAGAATGTACACAGGTATCAGGAGATAATGGGAGAGAAGCTCCTCTCCCCAGGCTTTAAAGAAGACATCTCTCCAGAGTTCACTCCAGCAGGAGGGGGATGTCCTTTCCCTTCCCCATTCAACCAGAAGGGCCAATAGCATCCTAAGTGTGGCCCAGGCTGTGCTCAGATGTACACTTTTCCTTGATCTCTAAACCAACCACCCCTGACACCCCATGGCTCAGGTGCCTTTCCTGTATCTCCTTCCACTTCTCTAAAGCATTTCCCTCTTCAAGTCCAGCCCGAGGCTCCAATCCTTTCCTCACACGTGGGGTCCACAGGGTGGGTCTCTGAGTTCTTAAGAGCCTCCCTGTGAGTAGCAGGCACTGAATCGCACACCAGGGTTCCCCTCAGCACCATCAGCAAACTACCACCTAGGGATTGAGGATTTCTAGAACAACTTTACTCATACACAGTCTCTTGGGTAAACAAGTGACATTTTACAATCAAGCATTTTCAGGGTTTTCTTTGGTGGGGAAAATATTGACACATATATGGCAATCATATTCTATTAAAGTATGTATTTCTCAAAGGACTCACTATCGAAAAAAATTTTTATATATAACTTTCCATGTTTTAATTGACTTTACTCCCAGTCTTATTTGCTTGCAAAAGCCTTCAGAAAATACCAAGAACCTACTTCACCTGGCAGTTTGCACAGCAACATGAGTGCAGATGCTCTTGTCACAATGCTTGGTTTCTCTATCCCACCTGGCAAAGCACAACCTCCTCTCCAACCTCCTGGGAAGGGAGCCAGTGCCCACCCTGAGCTCAGTCCCTGGGGTAGATCTCTTGGTTCCGTCTTCACTGTATGCAGTGTTTCTTGCCCAGCACACAGAAACAGGGCCGGCACAAGTGATGGAAGACAGACTTTCCACAGGAGAAGGACATTTCGTTTCCTTAGCACAGAATCCGATAGTGAATATTAGCCTCAAAGGAGAAAGGTGGAATGAATTTCCTCCATCTACTCCTGGAGGCCCCTTCTTTCTCGGGCTCCTCCAGAACTGGGTGTGGCATGTGGGTACAAGCATGGGCTCCCTGCAAAAAGAAGGAGGTCTGCCTAGCACAAGGTGCTTCAGGTAAGGGGCAGGACTCATCCCGAGGCTCTAATAGGAAACATTTAGAATGAGGGAAGTCCAGATAGATGTATCATAACCATTCAGAATGCTATGACACGTACTAAGAGATGAGATTTCTTATTAAATGAAGTTGTAATTGACCCAGTAGTAGGGATGCTGAAACCCAGTTTTGTTCACTAAGAATCCAGCCATGGAGCAACTAAGCCCGTGCACCACAACTACTAAGCCTGTGCTCTAGAGCCCGCAAGTCACAACTGCTGAGCCCACGTGCCACAACTACTGAAGCCCATGCACCTAGAGCCCGTGGTCTGGAACAACAGTAGCAACCGAAATGAGAAGCCCTCGTACTGCAACGAAGAACCAACACAGCCAAAAGAAAAAAAAAAAAGAATCCAGTAAACATTTGCCTGGGTGGTGATAGGATTTGTTTTCCAGGTTAAATGAGGCTCAATTGGTATAAATCCAATGCACACCCTGAAAGTGTACGGTTTATTTACTTTTATATCCATACCCATTCATGATGCAGTGGTGATGAGAATATTTTTTAGAAAGTTGGCACCAGTAACAGTGATATTTAGGGGAACATAAATCAAGGCAAACACAACACAAAATGTTCACATAGACACACAGAATCATACCACTCATTTCACATACAGACACACCCAGTCTCATGCACACAAACCTACACCACCTAACCGTAATACAGCTTCTGCCTGGGACTATAGTAATTGGTCACATTACTTGTAAATCACTTTCTATCACCAGGGCCCCTACTCTCTTTCCCAGCACAAATTTGGAATCAGTTTGCCCTCTACACTAAAACCAGCAAGAATGTCCCACTTTCTCATCTTCAAAGTTCTTCCTCCCCAAGTGACTGATTCCGGAATACATACTGTTTACACGTTCTGTGAAGGCCACCTGCAATTACAGAAGAGAAAACACTATGAGGATAAGATCACAGTGATGCTCAAGCCTTTTGTTCATTTGCTGACAGTAGAAAACCTCATAAGAAAGAGTGGTCCAGGGAACCCAGCAAGGGTTATCAGAGCAAACCTACTCAGGCTGAAAGGCAAGAACTTTGCTGGGAGGATGGAACTTCCAAGTCCATTTACGTTGGAAATTACAGAATTCTTTGCCTAGAGGAAAAATCGCTCAGGAGAGAGAGCTCCATGCTCTACAGGCTGTAATGGATGCTGTCAATTTTAATGTCCTGTGGAATCAGGCACCATGAGTTGGTAAAAGACTCTCACTCCACATTCTCCCAACCAAGCGAACTGTATGTATCTGGAAGGAGTACCCTCAAATATTCATAACTGAATTCTATTGAAAGAGAAATAAAGCAATATTTCTATCTCAGACCAGAAAAAATCCAGCTAACCTTGATTTTCCACGGAGGCTTTTCTTCTCTCCTATCACGGTTCAGGTCATCCGCCACATAGTGAGGGAGAGCTGGAGGGACACAGAGTAACTGTCAGGACACTGGTGCTGCGACTCAGGAATTACTCAGGGGCTTTCTTCTCGATGAGGACATGGGGTGGTGTGTATGGATGTGGGAGGTTAGTTAGTGTGGGCTGAGCTGGTGTTGGGCTATCCTCTTTGGGGGATGAAGGAAGGCAAAGGACAAGAGGAAGGAATTGAAAACAGAGCTTTGGCTTTCTAGCTAAGGGGAGCCTCATCAGAAGGGAAGGGTCGATCTAAAAAATGGTAAACACTAAAATGCATGCTCTGTTTCAATGACACAGACCCATGACCCACCCTGCCTCTTTTGAGCTTCTGCTAAATTGCCACTGTCTCTTGATTTTTCCCAGATCACTCTTTCCCCAGCATCCACAATGCCAGCTACTGCATTTATCATGTCTTCTAATGTATAATATTTTATAATTGATTAACAACAACTTCTATTAAAGGACTGAATTCAATCCTAGACAAAATATGCTATATTTATCCACTAATCACTTGTCTTAAGGAAATTCAAATACACAAGATTTGACAAAACTGAAATCCTACCCTTTAGATACAGCCACTCTCAATCGTGTCATATTTTTCTCCCAATCTTTGTTTTCCATACAATGTATGTATGCCCACTGAGTCAGGGGTTGTCCATACTCTAGGGAGCTGTTCCATAAGTGGGACACTTCGTTATGAAGAGGGAGCCCAGACTGAGCACAGCCTGTCTCTAACCCAGCTGTGCAGGAGAAGTGTACAGGCTAACAGTCAGGTTCCACTTTGAGTCCTTGGGTGTGGGCTACAGGAATTGACCAATGCTAAGGCTTATGGTAACATTATCCAATACAATAAAATAGCTCCCTGATTCTTATCTGCTTTTCGCCTTGTTTATGCAATGACACCAGCACTGACAGATATGACCTCTACTGTATACATGGGGTCTCACACCTCTCAGAATCTGGGAGCTGACCAGGAGAATGCAGGTCCTGAGGTGAATTTCACATGAATGACTGTGCCAAAGTCAACTGATAAGTCCACCCATAGCTGCCCTGGATTCTGTGACCACTAAGGCCACCTGATGGGCAAGGTCTGGACCTTTAGAGATGCTAGTATTTCCAGCCAATTATACGGATGCAGGGACTCCATTGCTCCATGACTGAGGATCCCTTGGCTGAGTGGTAAGTGCAGGTCAGGGATCCAGAGCATCCATACTGGGACCCACCCCTGGGTTCTCAGTATGGCTTTTCCACTTAGGAGGTCAAGAGCTTAGAACATTTATCTCTGCAGCATCTCCTTCTGAGGAAAAGGAATATTAAACAAATCTGGGCAACAGCTGTGTTGAGGGAAGAACATGCAAACAGCTTCACAAAACAAGTTAGGGTCCTGTGCCTGAGCTAACCTTAGGTACTTCAAAACTACTCCGTAAGTGTCTTAGCCCCTTAGAGCCGATGAAAGTAATATTAGAGTTAAAAGAAACTTGTTCCAATTCCCTTATTCTGGAATACTGAAACAAAAAGCTACAGCAGAGGAAGCCTCATAAACACACAGCACCTGCCATGGTTTACCCCAGCCTTGGAAGAACTGGGAAGGATAAGACCAAGGCAGGCCTGAGGAAAGGTCAGAGGTTAGGCAGGACTGGGGAGTGGGGAGCAGGGGCAGGGCTGTCTGGACGGAGCAGTGGGTTGTAAGAAGAGCAGTGACCCTGGGTCCTGCTGCCCTGAGTCTCTGTCCTGGGCCTCTTCAATTCCAGGAGACCAGGTTAGCAGGGCTGTGAGAGCCAGTGTGTGAAGAAGCCCAGCAGCCCCTTCACACAGTCCTCTAGAATTCCTGCCGGCCATGAAGGGTCTTTAGGATCAGCTGGACGTGGACCCCTCTCAAATGGAAGCATGTCAGCACATCAGCCTTGGGAGGTGCTGAGGCTGAAATGAGGAGACTGAGCACGTGCAGTGATCCCAAATCAAGTGTTCTGTGACTCTTCCACGCCTGGGAGCGTGCTTTCCATGAGGAATAAACAGTGAGGACAAAAGTAAGATGAAGCTACAAGTCCTGAAAGTGTAGAGGGAGAGAGTTCAACTCTCATCCACCACCTGACACAAAGTATAAGAACTTGTTCTCCAGTGTCAAGTGACTATGAGAGTTTTGTTCCCACTAGGACATGGCCATCATACGTGAATGTAAAAAGGAAACCAAAATCCTTGGTGCAAAATACCCTCCAGGTACCGAACAGAAACGAACCTTTCATTTTTGGCAGTGACAAAGCAATGAAAGAGTAGTCTTGTGAGAAAGAAAATTTCTGAATGGCAAAGCATGAAAAGAAGCACAGTACAGTCAAAGGACATGGACACAATAACTCTATTATGTCATTAAAGTTTGGAAAGAACAAATCAGAATTCTACACATATTTCCTTCTTCTTCCTGATTTCATATTCACCTTCCTTAGTTTCTAAAGAACCGGGTGGAACCCAAGTGTTCTAGGAATTGTCTCGCTTTAGATCCTACCTGAGAGTTGTTCCCTATGTGAATCGTCCTCAGCATCACTGCTATGTATGCTCTCCAAGATCCATTCTGTACAAACACAACCATGAGCATAAAGTTATTATACAAGTTGACGCACCCATTTCTCCTACTCGACTTGCTGGCTCACACAGCATCACCCTGGTCTTCCCTCCAGGTTCTCAGACCTCCCCTGTGCTCTGTGCAGACAGAGTCCTTCAATAAGATCTAGATCACAGTTGAAAATTGCAAATGAGGGAGAGATGCTGAGAAAATCACCTTTCGACCCCTCACTTCTATAGACCCATTTATAGCTTTCACCGTCAACCTTACCAACCTGAAATTCCAGATGGTACAGACACACTTGAAACATGGCTAGTGTGACCAAGCACTTGTGTGGTTTTTGCATTTTTTAATAGAATGAGTTAATTATTGTTTGAACTAAATTAATTATAAATAGACACATTTGGTTCGTGGCTACCACACTGGAAAGCTCAGCTGTAAGAAATCCAAAGATGAGAAAGAGGCAACCAGCCACCCCTCCCCTGGTTGTTCTTTACTGCAGAAAATTTCATGGCCTGATCTGATCATTCGTATGTAGGTATATCTTGGGCTCTTGGACCCACGCCACACATTGGGAGAGTCCTTGTGGACACTGAAGTAGTACAGTCAACACTCAGATTCAAAAGGAATTCCCAGCAAGGGGCCCACTTGTAGACAGAGGTGAAGGGCATGGCCCAGTACACCTGTATTAGACATAATCAGAGAGTAGGTGCAGAGGGGAGGGAGGGATTTCACTCTCTCCATGAGTCCATCCTTCTCACCCCTGACTCTAGAAGACATGAGGAAGGCAGTGGAAAAGGCCCCGTAGGAGGTGAAAAATTTGTATACTGAAAACTACAGGACATTGCGGAAAGAAATTAAAGAAGAGACAAATAATTGGAATGATATAAGATGTTCACAGACTGGATTATTAAATACTGTTGGCATTTTCTATACTACATAAAGTGATGTACACATATATCGCAACAACGCACAAAATTCCATGTCATTATTATAGAAGTGGACAGAATTCTAAAATACTTATGGAACCCCCCACAAGCAGATAAAACAATCTTGAGAGCAAAGAGCAATGATGGAGATTAACACTTCCTGAACTCAAAACTCATAACAATGCCACAGTAGTCTAAACAGTCTGCTAGTGGCATCAAGACAGTGAGATAGACCAATGAAATATAATAGAGAGACCCCAAATAAATGCACATATATATGGCCAACTGATCTTGGCCAAGGTTCTAAGATTACCAACTGAAGAAAGGATAGTCTGTTCAACAATCAACAGCATGAAAAGGCAACCTATAGGATGAGAGGAAATATGTGTAAACCTTGTATCTGAATAAGGGACCAATATCCAGAATATATAAGAAACTACTACAAGTCAATTTCAGAAAAAGAGCGGGCAAATAACTGAGTTTAAAAATGGGTAAAAAGCTTCATTAGACATTTCTCCATAAAGACATACAAGTGGTCAATCTACATATGAAAATTTGCTCAACATCGCTAAGCATCAGGGCAATGGAAATCAAGCCACAAGGAGATATCACTCACACCTGTTAGGATGTGTATTATAAAAAGACAATTAGGGCTTCCCTGGTGGCACAGTGGTTGAGAGTCTGCCTGCCATTGCAGGGAACAAGTGTTCGTGCACTGGTCTGGGAGGATCCCACATGCCACTGAGCGGTTGGGCCCATGAGCCATGGCCGCTGAGCCTGTGCGTTTGGAGCCTGTGCTCTGCAACGGGAGAGCCCACAACAATGAGAGGCCCGTGTACTGAAAAAAAAAAAAAACGAAAAAAGGAAAAAGAAAGAAAATTAATGGATGCTGGCAAAGATGTGAAGAATACGAACTCCTGTACCCTGTTTTGTACCCTGTTGTAATGTAAGATGGTGTAGGCATTATGGAAAACAGAATGGAGGTCCCCCAAAAATTATTAAGAGAACTATCATAAAATCCACAATCACTCATTTAGGTTTATATATAAAGGAGATAAAACAAGAATGTCCAAGAGATATCTACAATCTCATGTCCATTGCAGCATTATACACAATACACAACATAGGAAAACTGCCTAGTGTCCATGGGAAGATGAATTAATAAAGAAAATGTGCTGTAAACATACAGTGGAATGGCATTCAGTCGTTGAAAAAGAAGGAAATCCTGCCATTTGCAGCAACACGAAAGAACTTGGAGGACATTTGTAAGAGTGACAGAAGCCAGTCACAGAAGGTGAAAAACTGAAAGAAAACTCCGAGAAGCAGAGAGTAGTAGGGTGCTTCCAAGAGCTAGCAAGAGGTTGACATGGGAAGTCTGTGTTCAATGGTTAGCATTTGTTATTTGCAAAATGGAAAAGTTCTAGACACATGCTGTACAACAAGGTGCATGTAGTCAACAGGACTGCCTGGACATTTCAAAACTTGTTAAGATGTTGGATTTCATCGTATGTGTACTTTTACAACAATAAAATACACATATGTAAAATAAATACAAAGTGGAAAAAGGGGAAAAAAGAAGAAAAATAAGGAACGGGAGTCAACAGAGGGATAGAAGAAAGCAGGAAGGGTCTCGAATGTACACAGGTATCAGGAGATAATGGGAGAGAAGCTCCTCTCCCCAGGCTTTAAAGAAGACATCTCTCCAGAGTTCACTCCAGCAAGAGGGGGATGTCCTTTCTCTTCCCCATTCAAGCAGAAGTGCCAATAGCATCCTAAGTGTGGCCCAGGCTGTGCTCAGGTGTACACTTTTCCTTGATCTCTAAACCAAACACCCCTGACTCCCCATGGCTCAGGTGCCCTTCCTGTATCTCCTTCCACTTCACTAAAGCATTTCCCTCTTCAAGTGCAGCCCGAGGCGCCAATCCTGTCCTCACACGTGTTGTCCACTGGGCGGGTCTCTGAGTTCTTAAGAGCCTCCCTGTGAGTAGCAGGCACTGAATCGCACACCAGGGTTCCCCTCAGCACCATCAGCAAACTACCACCTAGGGATTGAGGATTTCTAGAACAACTTTACTCATACACAGTCTCTTGTGTAAACAAGTGACATTTTACAGTCAAGCATTTTCAGTGTTTTCTTTGGTGGGGAAAATATTGACACATATAAGGCAATCATATTCTATTAAAGTATGTATTTCTCAAAGGACTCACTATCGAAAATAAATTTTTAACTATAACTTTCCATGTTTTAATTAACTTTACTCCCAGACTTGTTTGCTTGCAAAAGCCTTCAGAAAATACCAAGAACCTACTTCATCTGGCAGTTTGCACAGCAACATGAGTGGAGATGCTCTTGTCACACTCCTTGGTTTCTCTGTCCCACCCTGCAAAGCACAACCTCCTGTCCGCCCTCCTGGGAAGGGGGCCAGTGCCCACACTGAGCTCAATCCGTGGGGTAGATATCTTGGATCTGTCTTCACTGTATGCAGTGTTTCTTGCCCAGCACACAGAAACAGGGCCGGCACAAGTGATGGAAGACAGACTTTCCGCAGGAGAAGGACATTTCGTTTCCTTAGCACAGAATCCGATAGTGAATATTAGCCTCAAAGGAGAAAGGTGGAGTGAATTTCCTCCATCTACTCCTGGAGGCTCCTTCTTTCTCGGACTCCTCCAGAACTGGGTGTGGCATGTGGGTACAAGCATGGGCTCCCTGCAAAAGGAAGGAGGCCTGCCTAGCACTAGGTGCTTCAGGTAAGGGGGGAGGACTCATCCCGAGGCTCTAATAGGAAACAGTTAGAATGAGGGAAGTGGCAGAGAGATGTATCATAACCATTCAGAATGCTATGAGACCTACTAAGAGATGAGATTTCTTATTAAATGAAGTTGTAATTGACCCAGTAGTAGGGATGCTGAAACCCAGCTTTGTTCATTAGGAATCCAGCCATGGAGCAACTAAGTCCGTGCACCACAACTACTAAGCCTGTGCCGTAGAGCCTGCAAGTCACAACTACTGAGCCCACGTGCCACAACTATTGAAGCCCATGCACCTAGAGCCCGTGCTCTGGAACAACAGAAGCCACTGAAATGAGAAGCCCGCACACTGCAACGAAGAAACAACACAGCCAAAAAAATAATAATAATAATAATCCAGTAAACATTTGCCTGGGTGGTGATAGGATTTGTTTTCCAGGTTAAATGAGGCTCACTTGGTATAAAATCAATGCACACACTGAAAGTATACAGTTTATTTACTTTTATATCCATACCCATTCATGTTGCAGTGGTGATGGGAATATTTTTTAGAAACTTGGCACCAGTAACAGTGATGTTTAGGGGAACATAAATCAAGGGAAACACAACACAAAAAGTTCACTTACACACACAGAATCATCCCACTCATTTCACATACAGACACACCCAGTCTCATGCACACAAACCTACACCACCTAACCGTAATACAGCTTCTTCCTGGGACTATAGTAATTGGTCACATTACTTGTAAATCACTTTCTATCACCAGGACACCTACTCTCATTCCCAGCACAAATTTGGAATCAGTCTGCCCTCTACACTAAAACCAGCAAGAATGTCCCACTTTCTTATCTTCAAAGTTCTTCCTCCCCAAGTGACTGATTCCACAATACATACCGTTTTCACGTTCTGGGAAGGCCACCTGCAATTACAGAAGAGAAAACACTATGAGGATAAGATCACAGTGATGCTCAGGTCTTTTGTTCATTTGCTGACAGTAGAAAACCTCATAAGAAACAGTGGTCCAGGGAACCCAGCAAGGGTTATCAGAGCAAAGCTACTCAGGCTGAAAGGCAGGAACTTTGCTGGGAGGATGGAACTTCCAAGTCCATTTAGGTTGGAAATTACAGAATTCTTTGTCTACAGGAAAAATCCCTGCAGGAGAGAGAGCTCCGTACTCTACAGGCTGTAATGGATGCTGTCAATTGTAATGTCCTGTGGAATCAGGCTGCATGAGTTGGTAATAGACTCTCACTCCACATTCTCCCAACCAAGGGAATTGTATGTATCTGGAAGGAATACCCTCAAATATTCATAACTTAATTCTATTCAAAGAGAAATAAAGCAATATTTCTATCTCAGACCAGAAACAATCCAGCTTACCTTGGGGATCCACGGAGGCTTTTCTCCTGTCCTATCACGGTGCAGGTCATCCGCCACATCCTCAGGGAGAGCTGGAGGGACACAGAGTAACTGTCAGGACACTGGTGCTGCGACTCAGGAATTACTCAGGGCCTTTCTTCTCAATGAGGACATGGGGTGGGTGGTGTGTATGGATGTGGGAGGTTAGTAAGTGTGGGCTGATCTGGTGTTGGGCCATCCTCTTTAGGGGATGAAGGAAGGCAAAGGACAAGAGGAAGGAAATGAAAACAGAGCTTTGGCTTTCTAGCTATGGGGAGCCTAATCAGAAGGGAGGGGTCGATCTAAAAAATGGTAAACACTAAAATGCATGCTCTGTTTCAATGACAAAGACCCATGACCCATCCTGCCTCTTTTGAGCTTCTGCTAAATTGCTACTGTCTCTTAATTTTTCCGAGATCACTCTTTCCCCAGCATCCACAATGCCAGCTACTGCATTTATCATGTCTTCTGTTGTGTGATATTTTATACTTGATTAACGGCAACCTCCATTAAAGGACTGTATTCAATCCTAGACAAAATATGCTATATTTATTCACTAATCACTTGTCTTAAAGAAAATCAAATACACAAGATTTGACAAAACTGAAATCCTACCATTTAGATACAGCCACTATCAATCGTATCATATTTTTCTCCCACTCTTTGTTTTCTATACAATATACATATGCCCACAGAGTCAGGGGTTGTCCATACTCTAGGGAGCTGTTCCATAAATGGGACACTTCGTTATGAAGAGGGAGCCCAGACTGAGCACAGTCTGTCTCTAACCCAGCTGCGCAGGAGAAGTGTACAGGCTAACAGTCAGGTTCCACTTTGAGTCCTTGGGTGTGGGCTACAGGAATTGACCAATTCTACGGCTTATGGTAATGTTATCCAATACAATAAAATAGCTCCCTGATTCTTATCTGCTTTTGGCCTTGTTTAAGCAATGACACCAGCACTGACAGATATGACCTGTACTGTATACATGGGGTCTCACACCTCTCAGAATCTGGGAGCTGACCAGGAGAATGCAGGTCCTGAGGAGAATTTTACATTAATGACTGAGCCAAAGTCAACTGATAAGTCCACCCATAGCTGCCCTGGATTCTGTGACCACTAAGGTCACCTGATGGGCAAGGTCTGGAACTTTAGAGATGCTAGGACTTCCAGCCAAGGATACGGATGCAGGGACTCCCTTGCTCCATGACTGAGGATCCCTTGGCTGAGTGGTAAGTGCAGGTCAGGGATCCAGAGCATCCATACTGGTACCCAACCCTGGGTTCTCAGAATGGCTTTTCCACTTAGGAGGTCAAGAGCTTAGAACATTTATCTCTGCACCATCTCCTTCTGAGGAAAAGGAATATTAACCAAATCTGGGCAACAGCTGTGTTGAGGGAAGAACATGCAAACAACTTCACAAAACAAGTAAGGGTCCTGGTGCCTGAGCTAACCTTAGGTACTTCCAAACTACTCCGTAAGTGCCTTAGCCCCTTAGAGAGGATGAAAGCAATATTAGAGTTAAAAGTAACTTGTACCAATTCCCTTAGTCTGGAATGATGAAACAAAAGTTCTACAGCAGAGGAAGCCTCATAAACACACAACTCCTGCCAGGGTTTACCCCAGCCTTGGAAGAACTGGGAAGGATAAGACCAAGGCAGGCCTGAGGAAAGGTCAGAGGTTAGGCAGGACTGGGGAGTGGGGAGCAGGGGCAGGGCTGTCTGGACGGAGCAGTGGGTTGTAAGAAGAGCAGTGACCCTGGGTCCTGATGCCCTGAGTCTCTGTCCTGGGCCTCTTCAATTCCAGGAGACCAGGTTAGCAGGGCTGTGAGAGCCAGTGTGTGAAGAAGCCCAGCAGCCCCTTCACACAGTCCTCTAAAATTCCTGCCGGCCATGAAGGGTCTTTAGGATCAGCTGGACGTGGACCCCTCTCAAATGGAAGCATGTCAGCACATCAGGCTTGGGAGGTGCTGAGGCTGAAATGAAGAGACTGAGCACATGCAGTGATCCCAAATCAAGTGTTCTGTGACTCTTCCACTTCTGGGAGCGTGCTTTCCATGAGGAATAAACAGTGAGGGCAAAAGTAAGATGAAGCTACAAGTCCTGAAAGTGTAGAGGGAGAGAGTTCAACTCTCATCCACCACCTGACACAAAGTATAAGAACTTGTTCTCCAGTGTCAAGTGACTATGAGAGTTTTGTTCCCACTAGGACATGGCCATCATACATGAATGTAAAAAGGAAACCAAAATCCTTGGTGCAAAATACCCTCCAGGTACTGAACAGAAACGAACCTTTCATTTTTGGCAGTGACAAAGCAATGAAAGAGTAGTCTTGTGAGAAAGAAAATTTCTGAATGGCAAAGCATGAAAAGAAGCACAGTACAGTCAAAGGACATGGACACAATAACTCTATTATATCATTAAAGTTTGGAAAGAACAAATCAGAATTCTACACATATTTCCTTCTTCCTGATTTCCTATTCACCTTCCTTAGTTTCTATAGAACCGGGTGGAACCCAAGTGTTCTAGGAATTGTCTCGCTTTAGATCCTACCTGAGAGTTGTTCCCTATGTGAATCGTCCTCAGCATCACTGCTATGTATGCTCTCCAAGATCCATTCTGTACAAACACAACCATGAGCATAAAGTTATTATACAAGTTGACGCACCCATTTCTCCTACTCGACTTGCTGGCTCACACAGCATCACCCTGGTCTTCCCTCCAGGTTCTCAGACCTCCCCTGTGCTCTGTGCAGACAGAGTCCTTCAATAAGATCTTGATCACAGTTGAAAATTGCAAACGAGGGAGAGATGCTGAGAAAATCACCTTTCGACCCCTCACTTCTATAGACCCATTTATAGCTTTCACCGTCAACCTTACCAACCTGAAATTCCAGATGTTACAGACACACTTGAAACATGGCTAGTGTGACCAAGCACTTGTGTGGTTTTTGCATTTTTTAATAGAATGAGTTAATTATTGTTTGAACTAAATTAATTATAAATAGACACATTTGGTTCGTGGCTACCACACTGGAAAGCTCAGCTGTAAGAAATCCAAAGATGAGAAAGAGGCAACCAGCCACAACTCCCCTGGTTGTTCTTTACTGCAGAAAATTTGATGGCCTGATCTGATCATTTGTATGTAGGTATATCTTGGGCTCTTGGACCCACGCCACGCATTGGGAGAGTCCTTGTGGACACTGAAATAGTACAGTCAACACTCAGATTCAAGAGGAATTCCCAGCAACGGGCCCACTTGTAGACAGAGGTGAAGGGCATGGCCCAGTACACCTGTATTAGACATAATCAGAGAGTAGGTGCAGAGGGGAGGGAGGGATTTCACTCTCTCCATGAGTCCATCCTTCTCACCCCTGACTCTAGAAGACCTGAGGAAGGCAGTGGAAAAGGCCCCACAGGAGGTGAAAAATTTGTATACTGAAAACTACAGGACATTGCGGAAAGAAATTAAAGAAGAGACAAATAATTGGAATTATATAAGATGTTCATAGACTGGATTATTAAATACTGTTGGCATTTCTATACTACATAAAGTGATGTACACATATATCGCAACAACGCACAAAATTCCATGTCATTATTATAGAAGTGGACAAAATCCTAAAATACATATGGAACCCCCCACAAGCAGATAAAACAATCTTGAGAGCAAAGAGCAATGATGGAGATTAACACTTCCTGAACTCAAAACACATAACAATGCCACAGTAGTCAACACAGTCTGCTACTGGCATCAAGACAGTGAGATAGACCAATGAAATATAATAGAGAGACCCCAAATAAATGCACATATATATGGCCAACTGATCTTGGCCAAGGTTCTAAGATTACCAAGTGAAGAAAGGATAGTCTGTTCAACAATCAACAGCATGAAAAGGCAACCTATCGGATGAGAGGAAATATTTGTAAATCTTGTATCTGAATAAGGGACCAATATCCAGAATATATAAGAAACTACTACAAGTCAATTTCAGAAAAAGAGCGGGCAAATAACTGAGTTTAAAAATGGGTAAAAAGCTTCATTAGACATTCCTCCATAAAGACATACAAGTAGTCAATCTACATATGAAAATTTGCTCAACATCGCTAAGCATCAGGGAAATGGAAATCAAGCCACAAGGAGATATCACTCACACCTGTTAGGATGTGCATTATAAAAAGACAATTAGGGCTTCCCTGGTGGCACAGTGGTTGAGAGTCTGCCTGCCGATGTCGGGTACAAGTGTTTGTGCACTGGTCTGGGAGGATCCCACATGCCGCTGAGCGGTTGGGCCCATGAGCCATGGCCGCTGAGCCTGTGCGTTTGGAGCCTGTGCTCCACAACGGAAGGTCCCAAAACAATGAGAGGCCCGTGTACTGCAAAAAAAAAAAAAAAGAAAAAAGAAAAGAAAAGGAAAAAGGAAAAAGAAAGAAAATTAATGGATGCTGGCAAAGATGTGAAGAATTGGAACTCCTGTACCCTGTTTTGTACCCTTTAGTAATGTAAAATGGTGTAGCCATTATGGAAAACAGAATGGAGGTCCCCCAAAAATTATTAAGAGAACTATCATAAAATCCACAATCACTCATTTAGGTTTATATATAAAGGGGATAAAACAAGAATGTCCAAGAGATATCTACAATCTCATGTCCATTGCAGCATTGTACACAATACACAACATAGGAAAACTGCCTAGTGTCCATGGGAAGATGAATTAATAAAGAAAATGTGGTGTAAACATACAGTGGAATGTCATTCAGTCGTTGAAAAAGAAGGAAATCCTGCCATTTGCAGCAACACGAAAGAACTTGGAGGACATTTGTAAGAGTGACATAAGCCAGTCACAGAAGGTCAAAAACTGAAAGAAAACTCCGAGAAGCAGAGAATAGTAGGGTGGTTCCAAGAGCTGGCAAGAGGTTGACATGGGAAGTCTGTGTTCAATGGTTAGCATGTGTTATTTGCAAAATGTAAAAGTTCTAGACACATGCTGTACAACAAGGTGCATGTAGTCAACAGGAATGACTGGACATTTCAAAACTTGTTAAGACGTTGGATTTCATCGTATGTGTACTTTTACAACAATAAAATACACATATGTAAAAGAAATACAAAGTGGAAAAAGGGGAAAAAAGAAGAAAAATAAGGAACGGGAGCCAACAGAGGGAAAGAAGAAAGCAGGAAGGGTCTCTAATGTACACAGGTATCAGGAGATAATGGGAGAGGAGCTCCTCTCCCCAGGCTTTAAAGAAGACATCTCTCCACAGTTCACTCCAGCAAGAGGGGCATGTCCCTTCTCTTCCCCATTCAACCAGAAGCGCCAATAGCATCCTAAGTGGGGCCCAGGCTGTGCTCAGGTGTACACTTTTCCTTGATCTCTAAACCAAACACCCCTGACTCCCCATGGCTCAGGTGCCCTTCCTGTATCTCCTTCCACTTCTCTAAAGCATTTCCCTCTTCAAGTGCAGCCCGAGGCGCCAATCCTGTCCTCACTCGTGGGGTCCACTGGGCGGGTCTCTGTGTTCTTAAGAGCCTCCCTGTGAGTAGCAGGCACTGAATCGCACACCAGGGTTCCCCTCAGCACCATCAGCAAACTACGACCTAGGGATTGAGGATTTCTAGAACAACTTTACTCATACACAGTCTCTTGGGTAAACAAGTGACATTTTACAATCAAGCATTTTCAGTGTTTTCTTTGGTGGGGAAAATATTGACACATATAAGGCAATCATATTCTATTAAAGTATGTATTTCTCAAAGGACTCACTATCGAAAAAAAAATTTTAACTATAACTTTCCATGTTTTAATTGACTTTACTCCCAGACTTGTTTGCTTGCAAAAGCCTTCAGAAAATACCAAGAACCTACTTCATCTGGCAGTTTGCACCGCAACATGAGTGGAGATGCTCTTGTCACACTCCTTGGTTTCTCTATCCTACCTTGCAAAGCACAACCTCCTGTCTGCCCTCCTGTGATGGGAGCCAGTGCCCACCCAGAACTCAATCCCTGGGGTAGATTTCTTGGTTCTGTCTTCATTGTATGCAGTGTGTCTTGCCCAGCACACAGAAACAGGGCCGGCACAAGTGATGGAAGACAGACTTTCCACAGGAGAAGGACATTTCGTTTCCTTAGCACAGAATCCGATAGTGAATATTAGCCTCAAAGGAGAATGGTGGAGTGAATTTCCTCCATCTACTCCTGGAGGCTCCTTCTTTCTCGGACTCCTCCAGAACTGGGTGTGGCATGGGCTCCCTGCAAAAGGAAGGAGGCCTGCCTAGCACTAGGTGCTTCAGGTAAGGGGGGAGGACTCATCCCGAGGCTCTAATAGGAAACAGTTAGAATGAGGGAAGTGGCAGAGAGATGTATCATAACCATTCAGAATGCTATGAGACCTACTAAGAGATGAGATTTCTTATTAAATGAAGTTGTAATTGACCCAGTAGTAGGGATGCTGAAACCCAGTTTGGTTCATTAAGATACCAGCCATTGGGCAACTAAGTCCATGCACCACAACTACTAAGCCTGTGCCGTAGAGCCTGCAAGTCACAACTACTGAGCCCACGTGCCACAACTATTGAAGCCCATGCACCTAGAGCCCATGCTCTGGAACAACAGAAGCCACTGAAATGAGAAGCCCGCACACTGCAACGAAGACACAACACAGCCAAAAAAATAATAATAATGATAATCCAGTAAACATTTGCCTGGGTGGTGATAGGATTTGTTTTCCAGGTTAAATGAGGCTCACTTGGTATAAAATCAATGCACACACTGAAAGTATACAGTTTATTTACTTTTATATCCATACCCATTCATGATGCAGTGGTGATGGGAATAATTTTTAGAAAGTTGCCACCAGTAACAGTGATGTTTAGGGGAACATAAATCAAGGGAAACACAACACAAAAAGTTCACTTACACACACAGAACCATCCCACTCATTTCACATACAGACACACCCAGTCTCATGCACACAAACCTACACCACCTAACCGTAATACAGCTTCTTCCTGGGACTATAGTAATTGGTCACATTACTTGTAGATCACTTTCTATCACCAGGACACCTACTCTCATTCCCAGCACAAATTTGGAATCAGTCTGCCCTCTACACTAAAACCAGCAAGAATGTCCCACTTTCTTATCTTCAAAGTTCTTCCTCCCCAAGTGACTGATTCCACAATACATACCGTTTTCACGTTCTGGGAAGGCCACCTGCAATTACAGAAGAGAAAACACTATGAGGATAAGATCACAGTGATGCTCAGGTCTTTTGTTCATTTGCTGACAGTAGAAAACCTCATAAGAAACAGTGGTCCAGGGAACCCAGCAAGGGTTATCAGAGCAAAGCTACTCAGGCTGAAAGGCAGGAACATTGCTGGGAGGATGGAACTTCCGAGTCTATTTAGGTTGGAAATTACAGAATTCTTTGCCTAGAGGAAAAATCGCTGCAGGAGAGAGAGCTCCATACTCTACAGTCTGTAATGGATGCTGTCAATTGTAATGTCCTGTGGAATCAGGCTGCATGAGTTGGTAATAGACTCTCACTCCACATTCTCCCAACCAAGGGAATTGTATGTATCTGGAAGGAATACCCTCAAATATTCATAACTTAATTCTATTCAAAGAGAAATAAAGCAATATTTCTATCTCAGACCAGAAACAATCCAGCTTACCTTGGGGATCCACGGAGGCTTTTCTCCTGTCCTATCATGGTGCAGGTCATCCGCCACATCCTCAGGGAGAGCTGGAGGGACACAGAGTAACTGTCAGGACACTGGTGCTGCGACTCAGCAATCACTCAGGGGCTTTCTTCTCGATGAGGACATGGGGTGGTGTGTATGGATGTGGGAGGTTAGTAGGTGTGGGCTGAGCTGGTGTTGGGCCATCCTCTTTGGGGGATGAAGGAAGGCAAAGGACAAGAGGAAGGAAATGAAAACAGAGCTTTGGCTTTCTAGCTAAGGGGAGCCTCATCAGAAGGGAAGGGTCGATCTAAAAAATGGTAAACACTAAAATGCATGCTCTGTTTCAATGACACAGACCCATGACCCACCCTGCCTCTTTTGAGCTTCTGCTAAATTGCCACTGTCTCTTGATTTTTCCCAGATCACTCTTTCCCCAGCATCCACAATGCCAGCTACTGCATTTATCATGTCTTCTAATGTATAATATTTTATACTTGATTAACAACAACCTCTATTAAAGGACTGAATTCAATCCTAGACAAAATATGCTATATTTATTCACTAATCACTTGTCTTAAGGAAAATCAAATACACAAGATTTGACAAAACTGAAATCCTACCCTTTAGATACAGCCACTCTCAATCGTGTCATATTTTTCTCCCAATCTTTGTTTTCCATACAATGTATGTATGCCCCCTGAGTCAGGGGTTGTCCATACTCTAGGGAGCTGTTCCATAAGTGGGACACTTCGTTATGAAGAGGGAACCCGGACTGAGCACAGCCTGTCTCTAACCGAGCTGTGCAGGAGAAGTGTACAGTCTAACAGTCAGGTTCCACTTTGAGTCCTTGGGTGTGGGCTACAGGAATTGACCAATGCTAAGGCTTATGGTAACATTATCCAATACAATAAAATAGCTCCCTGATTCTTATCTTCTTTTGGCCTTGTTTAAGCAATGACACCAGCACTGACAGATATGACCTGTACTGTATACATGGGGTCTCACACCTCTCTGAATCTGGGAGCTGACCAGGAGAACGCAGGTCCTGAGGTGAATTTCACATTAATGACTGTGCCAAAGTCAACTGATAAGTCCACCCATAGCTGCCCTGGATTCTGTGACCACTAAGGCCACCTGATGGGCAAGGTCTGGAATTTTAGAGATGCTAGGACTTCCAGCCAGGATACGGATGCAGGCACTCCCTTGCTCCATGACTGCGGATCCCTTGGCTGAGTGGTAAGTGCAGCTCAGGGATCCAGAGCATCCATACTGGGACCCACCCCTGGGTTCTCAGTATGGCTTTTCCACTTAGGAGGTCAAGAGCTTAGAACATTTATCTCTGCACCATCTCCTTCTGAGGAAAAGGAATATTAAACAAATCTGGGCAACAGCTGTGTTGAGGGAAGAACATGCAAACAACTTCACAAAACAAGTTAGGGTCCTGTGCCTGAGCTAACCTTAGGTACTTCAAAACTACACCGTAAGTGTCTTAGCCCCTTAGAGCAGATGAAAGTAATATTAGAGTTAAAAGTAACTTGTCCCAATTCCCTTATTCTGCAATACTGAAACAAAAAGCTACAGCAGAGGAAGCCTCATAAACACACAACTCCTGCCAGGGTTTACCCAGGCCTTGAAAGAACTGGGAAGGATAAGACCAAGGCAGGCCTGAGGAAAGGTCAGAGGGTAGGCAGGACTGGGGAGTGGGGAGCAGGGGCAGGGCTGTCTGGACGGAGCAGTGGGTTGTAAGAAGAGCAGTGACCCTGGGTCCTGCTGCCCTGAGTCTCTGTCCTGGGCCTCTTCAATTCCAGGAGACCAGGTTAGCAGGGCTGTGAGAGCCAGTGTGTGAAGAAGCCCAGCAGCCCCTTCACACAGTCCTCTAGAATTCCTGCCGGCTATGAAGGGTCTTTAGGATCAGCTGGACGTGGACCCCTCTCAAATGGAAGCATGTCATCACATCAGCCTTAGGAGGTGCTGAGGCTGAAATGAGGAGACTGAGCACATGCAGTGATCCCAAATCAAGTGTTCTGTGAATCTTCCACCTCTGGGAGCGTGCTTTCCATGAGGAATAAACAGTGAGGACAAAAGTAAGATGAAGCTACAAGTCCTGAAAGTGTAGAGGGAGAGAGTTCAACTCTCATCCACCACCTGACACAAAGTATAAGAACTTGTTCTCCAGTGTCAAGTGACTATGAGAGTTTTGTTCCCACTAGGACATGGCCATCATACGTGAATGTAAAAAGGAAACCAAAATCCTTGGTGCAAAATACCCTCCAGGTACCGAACAGAAACGAACCTTTCATTTTTGGCAGTGACAAAGCAATGAAAGAGTAGTCTTTGAGAAAGAAAATTTCTGAATGGCAAAGCATGAAAAGAAGCACAGTACAGTCAAAGGACATGGACACAATAACTCTATTATATCATTAAAGTTTGGAAAGAACAAATCAGAATTCTACACATATTTCCTTCTTCCTGATTTCCTATTCACCTTCCTTAGTTTCTAAAGAACCGCGTGGAACCCAAGTGTTCTAGGAATTGTCTCGCTTTAGATCCTACCTGAGAGTTGTTCCCTATGTGAATCGTCCTCAGCATCACTGCTATGTATGCTCTCCAAGATCCATTCTGTATGAACACAACCATGAGCATAAAGTTATTATACAAGTTGACCCACCCATTTCTCCTACTCGACTTGCTGGCTCACACAGCATCACCCTGGTATTCCCTCCAGGTTCTCAGACCTCCCCTGTGCTCTGTGCAGACAGAGTCCTTCAATAAGATCTTGATCACAGTTGAAAATTGCAAATGAGGGAGAGATGCTGAGAAAATCACCTTTCAACCACTCACTTCTATAGACCCATTTATAGCTTTCACCGTCAACCTTACCAACCTGAAATTTCAGATGTTACAGACGTACTTGAAACATGGCTAGTGTGACCAAGCACTTGTGTGGTTTTTGCATTTTTTAATAGAATGAGTTAATTATTGTTTGAACTAAATTAATTATAAATAGACACATTTGGTTCGTGGCTACCACACTGGAAAGCTCAGCTCTAAGAAATCCAAAGATGAGAAAGAGGCAAACAGCCACCCCTCCCCTGGTTGTTCTTTACTGCAGAAAATTTGATGGCCTGATCTGATCATTCGTATGTAGGTATATCTTGGGCTCTTGGACCCACGCTAGGCATTGCAAGAGTCCTTGTGGACACTGAAATAGTACAGTCAACACTCAGATTCAAGAGGAATTCCCAGCAAGGGGCCCACTTGTAGACAGAGGTGAAGGGCATGGCCCAGTACACCTGTATTAGACATAATCAGAGTGTAGGTGCAGAGGGGAGGGAGGGATTTCACTCTCTCCATGAGTCCATCCTTCTCACCCCTGACTCTAGAAGACCTGAGGAAGGCAGTGGAAAAGGCCCCGTAGGAGGTGAAAAATTTGTATACTGAAAACTACAGGACATTGCGGAAAGAAATTAAAGAAGAGACAAATAATTGGAATGATATAAGATGTTCATAGACTGGATTATTAAATACTGTTGGCATTTTCTATACTACATAAAGTGATGTACACATATATTGCAACAACCCACAAAATTCCATGTCATTATTATAGAAGTGGACAGAATCCTAAAATACATATGGAACCCCCCACAAGTAGATAAAACAATCCTGAGAGCAAAGAGCAATGATGGAGATTAACACTTCCTGAACTCAAAACACATAACAATGCCACAGTAGTCAACACAGTCTGCTAGTGGCATCAAGACAGTGAGATAGATCAATGAAATATAATAGAGAGACCCCAAATAAACGCACATATATATGGCCAACTGATCTTGGCCAAGGTTCTAAGATTACCAAGTGAAGAAAGGATAGTCTGTTCAACAATCAACAGCATGAAAAGGCAACCTATCGGATGAGAGGAAATATGTGTAAACCTTGTATCTGAATAAGGGACCAATATCCAGAATATATAAGAAACTACTACAAGTCAATTTCAGAAAAAGAGCGGGCAAATAACTGAGTTTAAAAATGGGTAAAAAGCTTCATTAGACATTTATCCATAAAGACATACAAGTAGTCAATCTACATATGAAAATTTGCTCAACATCGCTAAGCATCAGGGCAATGGAAATCAAGCCACAAGGAGATATCACTCACACCTGTTAGGATGTGCATTATAAAAAGACAATTAGGGCTTCCCTGTTGGCACAGTGGTTGAGAGCCTGCCTGCCGATGTAGGGTACAACTGTTCATGCACTGGTCTGGGAGGATCCCACATGCTGCTGAGCGATTGGGCCCATGAGCCATGGCCGCTGAGCCTGTGCGTTTGGAGCCTGTGCTCCACAACGGGAGAGCCCACAACAATGAGAGGCCCGTGTACTGCAAAAAAAAAAAAAAAAAAAAAAAAAGAAAAGAAAAAAGAAACAAAATTAATGGATGCTGGCAAAGATGTGAAGAATAGGAACTCCTGTACCCTGTTTTGTACCCTGTTGTAATGTAAAATGGTGTAGCCATTATGGAAAACAGAATGGAGGTCCCCCAAAAATTATTAAGAGAACTATCATAAAATCCACAATCACTCATTTAGGTTTATATACAAAGGAGATAAAACAAGAATGTCCAAGAGATATCTACAATCTCATGTCCATTGCAGCATTATACACAATACACAACATAGGAAAACTGCCTAGTGTCCATGGGAAGATGAATTAATAAAGAAAATGAGGTGTAAACATACAGTGGAATGTCATTCAGTCGTTGAAAAGGAAGGAAATCCTGCCATTTGCAGCAACACGAAAGAACTTGGAGGACATTTGTAAGAGTGAAATAAGCCAGTCACAGAAGGTCAAAAACTGAAAGAAAACTCTGAGAAGCAGAGAGTAGAAGGGTGGTTCCAACAGCTGGCAGGAGGTTGACATGGTAAGTCTCTGTTCAATGGTTAGTATGTGTTATTTCAAAATGGAAAAGTTCTAGACACATGCTGTACAACAAGGTGCATGTAGTCAACAGGACTGCCTGGACATTTCAAAACATGTTAAGACGTTGGATTTCATCATATGTGTACTTTTACAACAATAAAATACACATATGTAAAATAAACACAAAGTGGAAAAAGGGGAAAGAAGAAGAAAAATAAGGAATGGGAGTCAACAGAGGGAAAGAAGAAAGCAGGAAGGGTCTCTAATGTACACAGGTATCAGGAGATAATGGGAGAGAAGCTCCTCTCCCCAGGCTTTAAAGAAGACATCTCTCCAGAGTTCACTCCAGCAGGAGGGGGATGTCCTTTCTCTTCCCCATTCCACCAGAAGTGCCAATAGCATCCTAAATGTGGCCCAGGCTGTTCTCAGTTGTACACTTTTCCTTGATCTCTAAACCAACAACCCCTGACTCCCCATGGCTCAGGTGCCCTTCCTGTATCTCCATCCACTTCACTAAAGCATGTCCCTCTTCAAGTGCGGTCCGAGGCGCCGATCCTGTCCTAACACGTGGGGTCCACTGGGTGGGCCTCTGAGTTCTTAAGAGCCTCCCTGTGAGTAGCAGGCACTGAATCACACACCAGGGTTCCCCTCAGCACCATCAGCAAACTACGACCTAGGGATTGAGGATTTCTAGAACAACTTTACTCATACACAGTCTCTTGGGTAAACAAGTGACATATTACAATCAAGCATTTTCAGTGTTTTCTTTGGTGGGGAAAATATTGACACATATAAGGCAATCATATTCTATTCAAATATGTATTTCTCAAAGGACTCACTATCGAAAAAAATTTTAAGTATATCTTTAAAAGTTTTAATTGACTTTACTCCCAGACTTGTTTGCTTGCAAAAGCCTTCAGAAAATACCAAGAACCTACTTCATCTGGCAGTTTGCACAGCAACATGAGTGGAGATGCTCTTGTCACACTCCTTGGTTTCTCTGTCCCACCCTGCAAAGCACAACCTCCTGTCCGCCCTCCTGGGAAGGGGGCCAGTGCCCACACTGAGCTCAATCCGTGGGGTAGATATCTTGGATCTGTCTTCACTGTATGCAGTGTTTCTTGCCCAGCACACAGAAACAGGGCCGGCACAAGTGATGGAAGACAGACTTTCCGCAGGAGAAGGACATTTCGTTTCCTTAGCACAGAATCCGATAGTGAATATTAGCCTCAAAGGAGAAAGGTGGAGTGAATTTCCTCCATCTACTCCTGGAGGCTCCTTCTTTCTCGGACTCCTCCAGAACTGGGTGTGGCATGTGGGTACAAGCATGGGCTCCCTGCAAAAGGAAGGAGGCCTGCCTAGCACTAGGTGCTTCAGGTAAGGGGGGAGGACTCATCCCGAGGCTCTAATAGGAAACAGTTAGAATGAGGGAAGTGGCAGAGAGATGTATCATAACCATTCAGAATGCTATGAGACCTACTAAGAGATGAGATTTCTTATTAAATGAAGTTGTAATTGACCCAGTAGTAGGGATGCTGAAACCCAGCTTTGTTCATTAGGAATCCAGCCATGGAGCAACTAAGTCCGTGCACCACAACTACTAAGCCTGTGCCGTAGAGCCTGCAAGTCACAACTACTGAGCCCACGTGCCACAACTATTGAAGCCCATGCACCTAGAGCCCGTGCTCTGGAACAACAGAAGCCACTGAAATGAGAAGCCCGCACACTGCAACGAAGAAACAACACAGCCAAAAAAATAATAATAATAATAATCCAGTAAACATTTGCCTGGGTGGTGATAGGATTTGTTTTCCAGGTTAAATGAGGCTCACTTGGTATAAAATCAATGCACACACTGAAAGTATACAGTTTATTTACTTTTATATCCATACCCATTCATGATGCAGTGGTGATGGGAATAATTTTTAGAAAGTTGGCACCAGTAACAGTGATGTTTAGGGGAACATAAATCAAGGCAAACACAACACAAAAAGTTCACTTACACACACAGAATCATCCCACTCATTTCACATACAGACACCCCCAGTCTCATGCACACAAACCTACACCACCTAACCGTAATACAGCTTCTTCCTGGGACTATAGTAATTGGTCACATTACTTGTAAATCACTTTCTATCACCAGGACACCTACTCTCATTCCCAGCACAAATTTGGAATCAGTTTGCCCTCTACACTAAAACCAGCAAGAATGTCCCACTTTCTTATCTTCAAAGTTCTTCCTCCCCAAGTGACTGATTCCACAATACATACCGTTTTCACGTTCTGGGAAGGCCACCTGCAATTACAGAAGAGAAAACACTATGAGGATAAGATCACAGTGATGCTCAGGTCTTTTGTTCATTTGCTGACAGTAGAAAACCTCATAAGAAACAGTGGTCCAGGGAACCCAGCAAGGGTTATCAGAGCAAACCTACTCAGGCTGAAAGGCAAGAACTTTGCTGGGAGGATGGAACTTCCAAGTCCATTTAGGTTGGAAATTACAGAATTCTTTGTCTACAGGAAAAATCCCTGCAGGAGAGAGAGCTCCGTACTCTACAGGCTGTAATGGATGCTGTCAATTGTAATGTCCTGTGGAATCAGGCTGCATGAGTTGGTAATAGACTCTCACTCCACATTCTCCCAACCAAGGGAATTGTATGTATCTGGAAGGAATACCCTCAAATATTCATAACTTAATTCTATTCAAAGAGAAATAAAGCAATATTTCTATCTCAGACCAGAAACAATCCAGCTTACCTTGGGGATCCACGGAGGCTTTTCTCCTGTCCTATCACGGTGCAGGTCATCCGCCACATCCTCAGGGAGAGCTGGAGGGACACAGAGTAACTGTCAGGACACTGGTGCTACGACTCAGGAATTACTCAGGGCCTTTCTTCTCAATGAGGACATGGGGTGGGTGGTGTGTATGGATGTGGGAGGTTAGTAAGTGTGGGCTGAGCTGGTGTTGGGCCATCCTCTTTAGGGGATGAAGGAAGGCAAAGGACAAGAGGAAGGAAATGAAAACAGAGCTTTGGCTTTCTAGCTATGGGGAGCCTAATCAGAAGGGAGGGGTCGATCTAAAAAATGGTAAACACTAAAATGCATGCTCTGTTTCAATGACAAAGACCCATGACCCATCCTGCCTCTTTTGAGCTTCTGCTAAATTGCTACTGTCTCTTAATTTTTCCCAGATCACTCTTTCCCCAGCATCCACAATGCCAGCTACTGCATTTATCATGTCTTCTGTTGTGTGATATTTTATACTTGATTAACGGCAACCTCCATTAAAGGACTGTATTCAATCCTAGACAAAATATGCTATATTTATTCACTAATCACTTGTCTTAAAGAAAATCAAATACACAAGATTTGACAAAACTGAAATCCTACCATTTAGATACAGCCACTATCAATCGTATCATATTTTTCTCCCACTCTTTGTTTTCTATACAATATACATATGCCCACAGAGTCAGGGGTTGTCCATACTCTAGGGAGCTGTTCCATAAATGGGACACTTCGTTATGAAGAGGGAGCCCAGACTGAGCACAGTCTGTCTCTAACCCAGCTGCGCAGGAGAAGTGTACAGGCTAACAGTCAGGTTCCACTTTGAGTCCTTGGGTGTGGGCTACAGGAATTGACCAATTCTACGGCTTATGGTAATGTTATCCAATACAATAAAATAGCTCCCTGATTCTTATCTGCTTTTGGCCTTGTTTAAGCAATGACACCAGCACTGACAGATATGACCTGTACTGTATACATGGGGTCTCACACCTCTCAGAATCTGGGAGCTGACCAGGAGAATGCAGGTCCTGAGGAGAATTTTACATTAATGACTGAGCCAAAGTCAACTGATAAGTCCACCCATAGCTGCCCTGGATTCTGTGACCACTAAGGCCACCTGATGGGCAAGGTCTGGAACTTTAGAGATGCTAGGACTTCCAGCCAAGGATACGGATGCAGGGACTCCCTTGCTCCATGACTGAGGATCCCTTGGCTGAGTGGTAAGTGCAGGTCAGGGATCCAGAGCATCCATACTGGTACCCAACCCTGGGTTCTCAGAATGGCTTTTCCACTTAGGAGGTCAAGAGCTTAGAACATTTATCTCTGCACCATCTCCTTCTGAGGAAAAGGAATATTAACCAAATCTGGGCAACAGCTGTGTTGAGGGAAGAACATGCAAACAACTTCACAAAACAAGTAAGGGTCCTGGTGCCTGAGCTAACCTTAGGTACTTCCAAACTACTCCGTAAGTGCCTTAGCCCCTTAGAGAGGATGAAAGCAATATTAGAGTTAAAAGTAACTTGTACCAATTCCCTTAGTCTGGAATGCTGAAACAAAAGTTCTACAGCAGAGGAAGCCTCATAAACACACAACTCCTGCCAGGGTTTACCCCAGCCTTGGAAGAACTGGGAAGGATAAGACCAAGGCAGGCCTGAGGAAAGGTCAGAGGTTAGGCAGGACTGGGGAGTGGGGAGCAGGGGCAGGGCTGTCTGGACGGAGCAGTGGGTTGTAAGAAGAGCAGTGACCCTGGGTCCTGCTGCCCTGAGTCTCTGTCCTGGGCCTCTTCAATTCCAGGAGACCAGGTTAGCAGGGCTGTGAGAGCCAGTGTGTGAAGAAGCCCAGCAGCCCCTTCACACAGTCCTCTAAAATTCCTGCCGGCCATGAAGGGTCTTTAGGATCAGCTGGACGTGGACCCCTCTCAAATGGAAGCATGTCAGCACATCAGGCTTGGGAGGTGCTGAGGCTGAAATGAAGAGACTGAGCACATGCAGTGATCCCAAATCAAGTGTTCTGTGACTCTTCCACTTCTGGGAGCGTGCTTTCCATGAGGAATAAACAGTGAGGGCAAAAGTAAGATGAAGCTACAAGTCCTGAAAGTGTAGAGGGAGAGAGTTCAACTCTCATCCACCACCTGACACAAAGTATAAGAACTTGTTCTCCAGTGTCAAGTGACTATGAGAGTTTTGTTCCCACTAGGACATGGCCATCATACATGAATGTAAAAAGGAAACCAAAATCCTTGGTGCAAAATACCCTCCAGGTACTGAACAGAAACGAACCTTTCATTTTTGGCAGTGACAAAGCAATGAAAGAGTAGTCTTGTGAGAAAGAAAATTTCTGAATGGCAAAGCATGAAAAGAAGCACAGTACAGTCAAAGGACATGGACACAATAACTCTATTATATCATTAAAGTTTGGAAAGAACAAATCAGAATTCTACACATATTTCCTTCTTCCTGATTTCCTATTCACCTTCCTTAGTTTCTATAGAACCGGGTGGAACCCAAGTGTTCTAGGAATTGTCTCGCTTTAGATCCTACCTGAGAGTTGTTCCCTATGTGAATCGTCCTCAGCATCACTGCTATGTATGCTCTCCAAGATCCATTCTGTACAAACACAACCATGAGCATAAAGTTATTATACAAGTTGACGCACCCATTTCTCCTACTCGACTTGCTGGCTCACACAGCATCACCCTGGTCTTCCCTCCAGGTTCTCAGACCTCCCCTGTGCTCTGTGCAGACAGAGTCCTTCAATAAGATCTTGATCACAGTTGAAAATTGCAAACGAGGGAGAGATGCTGAGAAAATCACCTTTCGACCCCTCACTTCTATAGACCCATTTATAGCTTTCACCGTCAACCTTACCAACCTGAAATTCCAGATGTTACAGACACACTTGAAACATGGCTAGTGTGACCAAGCACTTGTGTGGTTTTTGCATTTTTTAATAGAATGAGTTAATTATTGTTTGAACTAAATTAATTATAAATAGACACATTTGGTTCGTGGCTACCACACTGGAAAGCTCAGCTGTAAGAAATCCAAAGATGAGAAAGAGGCAACCAGCCACAACTCCCCTGGTTGTTCTTTACTGCAGAAAATTTGATGGCCTGATCTGATCATTTGTATGTAGGTATATCTTGGGCTCTTGGACCCACGCCACGCATTGGGAGAGTCCTTGTGGACACTGAAATAGTACAGTCAACACTCAGATTCAAGAGGAATTCCCAGCAACGGGCCCACTTGTAGACAGAGGTGAAGGGCATGGCCCAGTACACCTGTATTAGACATAATCAGAGAGTAGGTGCAGAGGGGAGGGAGGGATTTCACTCTCTCCATGAGTCCATCCTTCTCACCCCTGACTCTAGAAGACCTGAGGAAGGCAGTGGAAAAGGCCCCACAGGAGGTGAAAAATTTGTATACTGAAAACTACAGGACATTGCGGAAAGAAATTAAAGAAGAGACAAATAATTGGAATTATATAAGATGTTCATAGACTGGATTATTAAATACTGTTGGCATTTCTATACTACATAAAGTGATGTACACATATATCGCAACAACCCACAAAATTCCATGTCATTATTATAGAAGTGGACAAAATCCTAAAATACATATGGAACCCCCCACAAGCAGATAAAACAATCTTGAGAGCAAAGAGCAATGATGGAGATTAACACTTCCTGAACTCAAAACACATAACAATGCCACAGTAGTCAACACAGTCTGCTACTGGCATCAAGACAGTGAGATAGACCAATGAAATATAATAGACAGACCCCAAATAAATGCACATATATATGGCCAACTGATCTTGGCCAAGGTTCTAAGATTACCAAGTGAAGAAAGGATAGTCTGTTCAACAATCAACAGCATGAAAAGGCAACCTATCGGATGAGAGGAAATATTTGTAAATCTTGTATCTGAATAAGGGACCAATATCCAGAATATATAAGAAACTACTACAAGTCAATTTCAGAAAAAGAGCGGGCAAATAACTGAGTTTAAAAATGGGTAAAAAGCTTCATTAGACATTCCTCCATAAAGACATACAAGTAGTCAATCTACATATGAAAATTTGCTCAACATCGCTAAGCATCAGGGAAATGGAAATCAAGCCACAAGGAGATATCACTCACACCTGTTAGGATGTGCATTATAAAAAGACAATTAGGGCTTCCCTGGTGGCACAGTGGTTGAGAGTCTGCCTGCCGATGTCGGGTACAAGTGTTTGTGCACTGGTCTGGGAGGATCCCACATGCCGCTGAGCGGTTGGGCCCATGAGCCATGGCCGCTGAGCCTGTGCGTTTGGAGCCTGTGCTCCACAACGGAAGGTCCCAAAACAATGAGAGGCCCGTGTACTGCAAAAAAAAAAAAAAAGAAAAAAGAAAAGAAAAGGAAAAAGGAAAAAGAAAGAAAATTAATGGATGCTGGCAAAGATGTGAAGAATTGGAACTCCTGTACCCTGTTTTGTACCCTTTAGTAATGTAAAATGGTGTAGCCATTATGGAAAACAGAATGGAGGTCCCCCAAAAATTATTAAGAGAACTATCATAAAATCCACAATCACTCATTTAGGTTTATATATAAAGGGGATAAAACAAGAATGTCCAAGAGATATCTACAATCTCATGTCCATTGCAGCATTGTACACAATACACAACATAGGAAAACTGCCTAGTGTCCATGGGAAGATGAATTAATAAAGAAAATGTGGTGTAAACATACAGTGGAATGTCATTCAGTCGTTGAAAAAGAAGGAAATCCTGCCATTTGCAGCAACACGAAAGAACTTGGAGGACATTTGTAAGAGTGACATAAGCCAGTCACAGAAGGTCAAAAACTGAAAGAAAACTCCGAGAAGCAGAGAATAGTAGGGTGGTTCCAAGAGCTGGCAAGAGGTTGACATGGGAAGTCTGTGTTCAATGGTTAGCATGTGTTATTTGCAAAATGTAAAAGTTCTAGACACATGCTGTACAACAAGGTGCATGTAGTCAACAGGAATGACTGGACATTTCAAAACTTGTTAAGACGTTGGATTTCATCGTATGTGTACTTTTACAACAATAAAATACACATATGTAAAAGAAATACAAAGTGGAAAAAGGGGAAAAAAGAAGAAAAATAAGGAACGGGAGCCAACAGAGGGAAAGAAGAAAGCAGGAAGGGTCTCGAATGTACACAGGTATCAGGAGATAATGGGAGAGGAGCTCCTCTCCCCAGGCTTTAAAGAAGACATCTCTCCAGAGTTCACTCCAGCAAGAGGGGCATGTCCCTTCTCTTCCCCATTCAACCAGAAGCGCCAATAGCATCCTAAGTGGGGCCCAGGCTGTGCTCAGGTGTACACTTTCCCTTGATCTCTAAACCAAACACCCCTGACTCCCCATGGCTCAGGTGCCCTTCCTGTATCTCCTTCCACTTCTCTAAAGCATTTCCCTCTTCAAGTGCAGCCCGAGGCGCCAATCCTGTCCTCACTCGTGGGGTCCACTGGGCGGGTCTCTGTGTTCTTAAGAGCCTCCCTGTGAGTAGCAGGCACTGAATCGCACACCAGGGTTCCCCTCAGCACCATCAGCAAACTACGACCTAGGGATTGAGGATTTCTAGAACAACTTTACTCATACACAGTCTCTTGGGTAAACAAGTGACATTTTACAATCAAGCATTTTCAGTGTTTTCTTTGGTGGGGAAAATATTGACACATATAAGGCAATCATATTCTATTAAAGTATGTATTTCTCAAAGGACTCACTATCGAAAAAAAAATTTTAACTATAACTTTCCATGTTTTAATTGACTTTACTCCCAGACTTGTTTGCTTGCAAAAGCCTTCAGAAAATACCAAGAACCTACTTCATCTGGCAGTTTGCACCGCAACATGAGTGGAGATGCTCTTGTCACACTCCTTGGTTTCTCTATCCTACCTTGCAAAGCACAACCTCCTGTCTGCCCTCCTGTGATGGGAGCCAGTGCCCACCCAGAACTCAATCCCTGGGGTAGATTTCTTGGTTCTGTCTTCATTGTATGCAGTGTGTCTTGCCCAGCACACAGAAACAGGGCCGGCACAAGTGATGGAAGACAGACTTTCCACAGGAGAAGGACATTTCGTTTCCTTAGCACAGAATCCGATAGTGAATATTAGCCTCAAAGGAGAATGGTGGAGTGAATTTCCTCCATCTACTCCTGGAGGCTCCTTCTTTCTCGGACTCCTCCAGAACTGGGTGTGGCATGGGCTCCCTGCAAAAGGAAGGAGGCCTGCCTAGCACTAGGTGCTTCAGGTAAGGGGGGAGGACTCATCCCGAGGCTCTAATAGGAAACAGTTAGAATGAGGGAAGTGGCAGAGAGATGTATCATAACCATTCAGAATGCTATGAGACCTACTAAGAGATGAGATTTCTTATTAAATGAAGTTGTAATTGACCCAGTAGTAGGGATGCTGAAACCCAGCTTTGTTCATTAGGAATCCAGCCATGGAGCAACTAAGTCCGTGCACCACAACTACTAAGCCTGTGCCGTAGAGCCTGCAAGTCACAACTACTGAGCCCACGTGCCACAACTATTGAAGCCCATGCACCTAGAGCCCGTGCTCTGGAACAACAGAAGCCACTGAAATGAGAAGCCCGCACACTGCAACGAAGAAACAACACAGCCAAAAAAATAATAATAATAATAATCCAGTAAACATTTGCCTGGGTGGTGATAGGATTTGTTTTCCAGGTTAAATGAGGCTCACTTGGTATAAAATCAATGCACACACTGAAAGTATACAGTTTATTTACTTTTATATCCATACCCATTCATGATGCAGTGGTGATGGGAATAATTTTTAGAAAGTTGCCACCAGTAACAGTGATGTTTAGGGGAACATAAATCAAGGGAAACACAACACAAAAAGTTCACTTACACACACAGAACCATCCCACTCATTTCACATACAGACACACCCAGTCTCATGCACACAAACCTACACCACCTAACCGTAATACAGCTTCTTCCTGGGACTATAGTAATTGGTCACATTACTTGTAGATCACTTTCTATCACCAGGACACCTACTCTCATTCCCAGCACAAATTTGGAATCAGTCTGCCCTCTACACTAAAACCAGCAAGAATGTCCCACTTTCTTATCTTCAAAGTTCTTCCTCCCCAAGTGACTGATTCCACAATACATACCGTTTTCACGTTCTGGGAAGGCCACCTGCAATTACAGAAGAGAAAACACTATGAGGATAAGATCACAGTGATGCTCAGGTCTTTTGTTCATTTGCTGACAGTAGAAAACCTCATAAGAAACAGTGGTCCAGGGAACCCAGCAAGGGTTATCAGAGCAAACCTACTCAGGCTGAAAGGCAAGAACTTTGCTGGGAGGATGGAACTTCCAAGTCCATTTAGGTTTGAAATTACAGAATTCTTTGTCCAGAGGAAAAATCGCTGCAGGAGAGAGAGCTCCGTACTCTACAGGCTATAATGGATGCTGTCAATTGTAATGTCCTGTGGAATCAGGCTGCATGAGTTGGTAATAGACTCTCACTCCACATTCTCCCAACCAAGGGAATTGTATGTATCTGGAAGGAATACCCTCAAATATTCATAACTTAATTCTATTCAAAGAGAAATAAAGCAATATTTCTATCTCAGACCAGAAACAATCCAGCTTACCTTGGGGATCCACGCAGGCTTTTCTCCTGTCCTATCACGGTGCAGGTCATCCGCCACATCCTCAGGGAGAGCTGGAGGGACACAGAGTAACTGTCAGGACACTGGTGCTGCGGCTCAGGAATTACTCAGGGGCTTTCTTCTCGATGAGGACATGGGGTGGTGTGTATGGATGTGGGAGGTTAGTAAGTGTGGGCTGAGCTGGTGTTGGGCCATCCTCTTTGGGGGATGAAGGAAGGCAAAGGACAAGAGGAAGGAAATGAAAACAGAGCTTTGGCTTTCTAGCTAAGGAGAGCCTAATCAGAAGGGAAGGGTCGATCTAAAAAATGGTAAACACTAAAATGCATGCTCTGTTTCAATGACACAGACCCATGACCCATCCTGCCTCTTTTGAGCTTCTGCTAAATTGCCACTGTCGCTTGATTTTTCCCAGATCACTCTTTCCCCAGCATCCACAATGCCAGCTACGGCATTTATCATGTCTTCTGTTGTATGATATTTTATACTTGATTAACAGCAACCTCCATTAAAGGACTGAATTCAATCCTAGACAAAATATGCTATATTTATTCACTAATCACTTGTCTTAAAGAAAATCAAATACACAAGATTTGACAAAATTGAAATCCTACCATTTAGATACAGCCACTATCAATCGTATCATATTTTTCTCCCAGTCTTTGTTTTCTATACATTGTACGTATGCCCACTGAGTCAGGGGTTGTCCATACTCTAGGGAGCTGTTCCATAAGTGGGACACTTCGTTATGAAGAGGGAGCCCGGACTGAGCACAGCCTGTCTCTAACCCAGCTGCGCAGGAGAAGTGTACAGGCTAACAGTCAGGTTCCACTTTGAGTCCTTGGGTGTGGGCTACAGGAATTGACCAATGCTAAGGCTTATGGTAATGTTATCCAATACAATAAAATAGCTCCCTGATTCTCATCTGCTTTTGGCGTTGTTTAAGCAGTGACACCAGCACTGACAGATATGACCTCTACTGTATACATGGGGTCTCACACCTCTCAGAATCTGGGAGCTGACCAGGAGAATGCAGGTCCTGAGGTGAATTTCACCTTAATGACTGTGCCAAAGTCAACTGATAAGTCCACCCATAGCTGCCCTGGATTCTGTGACCACTAAGGCCACCTGATGGGCAAGGTCTGGACCTTTGGAGATTCTAGGACTTCCAGCCAAGGATACGGATGCAGGGACTCCCTTGCTCCATGACTAAGGACCCCTTGGCTGAGTGGTAAGTGCAGGTCAGTGATCAAGTGCATCCACATTGGGACCCACCCCTGGGTCCTCAGTATGGCTTTTCCACTTAGGAGGTCAAGAGCTTAGAACATTTATCTCTGCACCATCTCCTTCTGAGGAAAAGGAATATTAACCAAATCTGGGCAACAGCTGTGTTGAGGGAAGAACATGCAAACAACTTCACAAACAAATAAGGGTCCTGTGCCTGAGGTAACCTTAGGTACTTCAAATCAACTCCGTAAGTCTCTTAGCCCCTTAGAGCGGATGAAAGCAATATTAGAGTTAAAAGTAACTTGTCCCAATTCCCTTAGTCTGGAACACGGAAACAAAATTCTACAGAAGAGGAAGTCTCATAAACACACAGCACCTGCCAGGGTTTACCCCAGCCTTGGAAGAACTGGGAAGGATAAGACCAAGGCAGGCCTGAGGAAAGGTCAGAGGGTAGGCAGGACTGGGGAGTGGGGAGCAGGGGCAGGGCTGTCTGGACGGAGCAGTGGGTTGTAAGAAGAGCACTGAACCTGGGTCCTGCTGCCCTGAGTCTCTGTCCTGGGGCTAGTCAACCCCAGGAGACCAGGTCAGCAGGGCTGTGAAAGCAAGTGTGTAAAGAAGCCCAGCAGCCCCTTCACACAGCCCTCTAGAATTTCTGCCGCCCATGGAGGGTCTCTAGGGTAGCTGGACGTGGACCCCTCTGAAATGGAAGCATGTCAGCACCTCAGCCTTGGGGAAGTGTAGAGGCTGGGATGAGCTCAAGGAGACTGACCACATGCAGTGATCCCAGAGCACGTGTTCTGTGACTCATCCATCTCTGGGACTGTCCTTTACAAGAGGAACTAACAGTGAGCACAAAATATGAGGTGAAGCCACAAGTCCTGAAAGTGCAGAGGGAGACAGTTCACTTCTCATCCACCACCTCACCCTTTCTAGAAGAACTTGGTCTCAAGTTTCAATGGCCCATGAGAGTTTTGACCCACAGGTTCTGTCCATCATAGGTCAATATGCAAAAGAAAAAAACTCTACTGTGCACCATACCCTAGATGTGCTAACCAGAGCACAAACTTCCATATTAGGCAGTGACAAGCACAAGAAAGAGCAGCTCATGTGCAAAAGATCAGTTTAGATGAGCAAATCAAGAAAAGGTGATTATAGAGCACAGTCACGTCTAAGGACACAATTTCTCTCTATTGTATCATTAAAATGTGAAAAAAACAAGTCAGAACTCTACACATATTTCATTAGTCTTTCTGATTTCATATCCACCTTCCTCAGTCTGCAAAGCAGGAGATATAACCCTAAAGTTCCAGGAACCTTCTGCCATTAGATCCTACCTAAGTGTTGTTCCTACCTGTATCCTTTTCTTTATCACGGCCACAAATGCTATTCAAAGTGAATTCTGTAGAAACACGAACATGAATTTACAAGTCTTATGGATACATTTAAAATGTGACTAATGTGACTGAGTAATGGGATATTTTATTTTCTTTTATTTCAATACACTTAGTGAATCATTGATTGAATTAAATAAATTATAACAGGCACATCTAGCTAGTGGCTACCACAGTGTAATAAACAACCCTCTCTCTCTCTCTCTCCATATATATGTGTATATATATATATAAAGTATATGGAGGATGTTACCACCGCTCCCCTGGTTATTCCCCTCTGTATGGTCTACCCATTCAAGATGGCTGTTTGCTGATGGTTTACCAAAGGAAAACCTCTGCCCCGTGAAGGTACTTAGCCCAAGGGGTAAGAGGGATGCGTCCCTCTGCTGGTTTCCCTGGTAACCGATGAGCCCATCTGCTGTCAACTCCCCCTTTAACTGGTAGCCTGCCTATTCCGCCCAGAGAGAAGCATGCTGCTACTGCTGCTGCTGCGTTCTGCCTGCCATCGGCTATCTACAGTGGGGTGTCTCTCCAGGACCACTTTGCTTCTGACGTGAAAGATCTCCCATCTATTAAACCATGAATGTCTCTGTCCCTGACTTCGGGCTCTTTCCTTAGCCCTGAGGCTGAGCAAGTACAGGGCTTGCAGGCGTGAGAGGTGCGGCCCAACACCTTCTGCAGGGCAGTTTGCTGGCCAGATTTGATGATTCATTTGTAGGTGTTTCCTAGGCTCATGCACACTTGCCAGGCACTCATGAGACCTTGGGGACACTGAAACAGTAATGTCAACACCCAGATCCTAGAGGAATTCCCGACAGGTGTTCCACTTGAGCGGAGAGGTAATGAGCATGGCCCAGTGCACCTGTGCTAGACATAATCGGCGAGCAGGTGCAGAAGGGAGGGAGGGACATTCACTCACTTTATGAGGCCATCCTTCTCACCACTGCCTCTGAAAACTCCAGGGAAGGAAGGGACAAAATGCCCTTAGAAGGTAAATGGCCTGTACACTGAAAACTACAAACCACTGCTGAAAGAATTAAACAAGGAACAAATCATTGAAACGACATATCATATTCATAGACTGGAGACTTATTATTGTTGACATTTCTACACTACCCAAAGGTAAATATAAATTCATTGTAATACCTATCAAAATCCCAATGTCATTTTCAAAGAAATAGAAAAAAAAAAGGATCCTAAAATACATATGGAACCACTAAGGACTCCAAACAGACAACACAATCCTGAGAACAAAGAACATAGATGGAGGCTTCTCACTTCCTGACTTCAAAACACATTACAAAGCCACAGGAATCAAAACTGTACGGTACTGACATAGAAACAGATACATAGGCCTAAAGATGAGAATAAATAACCCCCAAGAAAACTCATAGATACATTGCCAAATGAAATTCACCAAGCTTCTAAGACAACAAATAGGGAAAGTATAGTTTTCTCAACAGTCAATAGGATGAAAATATAACTTACAGAAAGATTACAAACATATATCAGAAAAGGAGCTAATATACAAAACATCAAAGAAAAACACTACAACTCAAATGTAAACTAAGTTAAAAAATTAAAAAGGGCAAATAACTGGGTTCAGAAATGTGCAAAGTCTTAAATAAGACATTTCCTAAAAAAGACATACAAATGGCTAACAAATATAGGAAAAGGTTCTCAACCTCACTAATCATCAGGGCAATGCAAATCAACACCTCATACCTGTTAGGCTGTGTATTATAAAGAAAATAATTAACAGTTTAAGGCCAAGATGTGGGGAATTGGAAACTTTGTACACTGCTGGTGGGAATGTAAAATGGTGCCGCTATTATGAAAAAGAGTATGGGGGTTCCTTATAAAATTATAAACAGAAATATCATATGATTCAGCAATCACAGTTCTGGGTATATAGCCAAAGGAAATTAAATCAGTATCACAATGAGATGAACTTAGGTTCATTGCAGCATTCTCCAAAATAGCCTAGATATGCAACCAACTTCACAAAAGAAGTAAGTGTCCTGTGCCTGAGCTAACCTTAGGTACTTCAAAACAACTCCGTAAGTCTCTTAGCCCCTTAGAGAGGATGAGAGCAATATTAGAGTTAAAACTAACTTGTACCAATTCCCTTAGTCTGGAATACTGAAACAAAAGTTCTACAGCAGGGTAAGCCTCATAAACTCACAGCACCTGCCAGGGTTTACCCCAGCCTTGGAAGAACTGGGAAGGATAAGACCAAGGCAGGCCTGAGGAAAGGTCAGAGGGTAGGCAGGACTGGAGTGTGGGGAGCAGGAACAGGGCTGTCCGGATAGAGCCGTGCGTTGTAGTAAGTGCAGTGACCCTGGGTCCTGCTGCCCTGAGTCTCTGTCCTGTGCCTGGTGAATTCCAGGAGACCAGGTTAGCAGGGCTATGAGAGCCAGTGTGTGAAGCGAGCCCAGCAGCCCCTTCACACAGTCCTCTAGAATTCCTGCTGGCCATGAAGCGTCTGTAGGGGCAGCTGGACGTGGAGCCCTCTCAAATGGAAGCATGTCAGCACATCAGCCTTGGGAGGTGCTGAGGCTGAAATGAGGAGGCTGAGCACATGCAGTGATCCCAAAGCATGTGTTCTGTGACTCATCCACCTCTGGGAGTGCAGTTTCCTTGAGGAATAAACAGTGAGGACAAAAGTAAGGTGAAGCTACAAGTCCTGAAAGTGTAGAGGGAGATAGTTCAAGTCTCATCCACCACCTGACACTCACTATAAGAACTTGTTCTCCAATGTCAAGTGACTATGAGAGCTTTGTTCCCACTAGGATATGGTCATCATACGTGAATGTAAAAAGGAAACCAAAATCCCTGGTGCAAAATACCCTCCAGGTACCAAGTAGAAATGAACTATTCATCTTTGGCAGTGAAAAAGCAATGAAACAGTAGTCTTGTGAGAAAGAAAATTTCTGAATGGCAAAGCAAGAAAAGATGACTATAAGCACAGTACAGTCAAAGGACATGGACACAATAACTCTATTGTATCATTAAAATTTGGAAAGAACAAATCAGAATTCTACACATATTTCCTTCTTCGTCCTGATTTCATATTCACCTTCGTTAGTTTCTAAAGAACCGGGTGGAACCCAAGTGTTCTAGTAATTGTCTCCCTTTAGATCCTACCTGAGAGTTGTTCGCTACGTGAATCGTCATCAGCATCACTGTTATGTATGCTCTCCACCATGCATTCTGTACAAACACAACCATGAGCATAAGGTTATTATACAAGTTGACCCACCGATTTCTCCTACTCGACTTGCTGGCTCACACAACATCACCCAGGTCTTCCCTCCAGGTTCTCAGACCTCCCCTGTGCTCTGTGCAGACAGAGTCCTTCAATAAGATATTGATCACAGTTGAAAATTTCAAATGAGGGAGAGATGCTGAGAAAATCACCTTTCGACCCCTCACTTCTGTAGACCCATTTATAGCTTTCACCGTCAACCTTACCAACCTGAAATTCCAGATGTTACAGACACACTTGAAACATGGCTAGTGTGACCGAGCAATTGTGTGTTTTTTGCATTTTTTAATAGAATGAGTTAATTGTTTGAACTAAATTAATTATAAATAGACACATTTGGTTAGTGGCTACCACACTGGAAAGCTCGGCTCTAAGAAATCCAAAGATGAGAAAGAGGCAATCAGCCAACCCTCCCCTGGTTGTTCTTTACTGCAGAAAATTTGATGGCCTGATCTGATCATTCGTATGTAGGTATACCTTTGGCTCTTGAACCCATGCCAGACATTGGGAGAGTCCTTGTGGACACTGAAATAGTATAGTCAACACTCAGATGCAAGAGAAATTCCCAGCAAGGGGCCCACTTGTAGACAGAGGTGAAGGGCATGGCCAAGTACACCTGTATTAGACATAATCAGAGAGTAGGTGCAGAGGGGAGGGAGGGATTTCACTCTCTTCATGAGTCCAACCTTCACATCCCTGACTCTAGAAGACCTGAGGAAGGCCGTGGAAAAGGCCCCATCGGAGGTGAAAAATTTGTATACTGAAAAGTACAGGACATTGTGGAAAGAATTTAAAGAAGAGACAAGTAATTGGAATGACATACCATATTCATAGACTGGATTATTAAATACTGTTGGCATTTCTATACTACATAAAGGGATGTACACATATATCGCAACAACCCGTATAATTCCATGACATTATTATAGAAGTGGACAGAATCCTAAAATACATATGGAACCGCCACAAGTAGATAAAGCAATCTTGAGAGCAAAGAGCAATGATGGAGATTAACACTTCCTGAACTCAAAACTCATAACAATGCCACAGTAGTCAAAACAGTCTGCTACTGGCATCAAGACAGTGAGATAGACCAACGAAATATAATAGAGAGACCTCAAATAAACGCACATATATATGGCCAACTGATCTTTGCCAAGGTTCTAAGATTACCAAGTGAAGAAAGGATGGTCTGTTCAACAATCAACAGAATGAAAAGGCAACCTATAGGATGAGAGGAAATATGTGTAAACCTTGAATCTGACTAAGGGTCCAATATCCGGAATATATAAGAAACTACAAGAAGTCAATTATAGAAAAACAGCGGGCAAATAACTGAGTTTCAAAATGGGTAAAAAGCTTCACTAGACATTTCTCCATAAAGACATACAAGTGGTCAATCTACATATGAAAATTTGCTCAACATTGCTAAGCATCAGGGTAATGGAAGTCAAGCCACAAGGAGATATCACTCACAACTGTTAGGATGTGCTGTATAAAAAGACTATTAGGGCTTCCGTGGTGGCACAGTGGTTGAGACTCTGCCTGCCGAGGCAGGGGATACGTGTTTGTGCCCCAGTCTGGGAGGATCCCACAGGCCGCTGAGCGGCTGGGCCCATGAGCCATGGCCGCTGAGCTTGTGCATTTGGATCCTGTGATCCACAACGGTAGAGCCCACAACCATGAGAGGCCTATGTACTGCAAAAAAAAAAAAAAGAAATAAAATTCATGGATGTTCGCAAAGATGTGAAGAAGTGAAACTTCTGTACCCTGTTTTGTACACTTTAGTAATGTAAAATGGTATAGCCACTATGGAAAACACAATGTTGGTCCCCCCAAAATTATTAAGAGAACTATTATAAAATCCAGGAATCACTCATTTAGGTTTATATACAAAGGAGATGAAACAAGAATGTCCAAGAGATATCTACAATTTCATGCCTATGGCAGCAATATACACAATACAAAACATAGGAAAACTGCCTAGTGTCCATGGGAAGATGAATTAATAAAGAAAATGTGGTGTATACATACAGTGGAATGTCATTCAGTCTTTGAAAAAGAAGGAAATCCTGCCTTTTGCAGCAACACGAAAGAACTTGGAGGACATTTGTAAGAGTGACATAAGCCAGTCACAGAAGGTCAAAAACTGAAAGAAAACTCCGAGAAGCAGAGAGTAGAAGGGTGGTTTCAAGAGCTGGCAAGAGGTTGATATGGGAAGTCTGTGTTCAATGGTTAGCTTGTGTTATTTGCAAAATGGAAAAGTTCTAGACACATGTTGTACAACAAGGTGCATGTAGTCAACAGGACTGCCTGGACATTTCAAAACTTGTTAAGACGTTGGATTTCACTGTATGTGTACTTTTACAACAATAAAATATACATATGTAAAATAAATACAAAGTGGAAAAAGGGGAAAAAAGAAGAAAAATAAGGAAAGGGAGTCAACAGAGGGAAAGAAGAAAGCAGGAAGGGTCTCGAATGTACACAGGTATCAGGAGATAATGGGAGAGAAGCTCCTCTCCCCAGGCTTTAAAGAAGACATCTCTCCAGAGTTCACTCCAGCAAGAGGGGGATGTCCTTTCTCTTCCCCATTCAACCAGAAGCGCCAATAGCATCCTAAGTGTGGCCCAGGCTGTGCTCAGGTGTACACTTTTCCTTGATCTCTAAACCAAACACCCCTGACTCCCTATGGCTCAGGTGCCCTTCCTGTATCTCCTTCCACTTCTCTAAAGCATTTCCCTCTTCAAGTCCAGCCCGAGGCTCTAATCCTGTCCTCACATGTGGGGTCCACTGGGCGCGTCTCTAAGTTCTTAAGAGCCTCCCTGTGAGTAGCAGGCACTGAATCACACACCAGGGTTTCACTCAGCACCATCAGGAATCTATGACCTAGGGATTGAGGATTTCTAGAACAACTTTACTCATACACAGTCTCTTGGGTAAACAAGTGACATTTTACAATCAAGCATTTTCTGTTTTTTCTTTGGTGCGGAAGATATTGACACATATAAGGCAATCATATTCTATTAAAGTATGTATTTCTCAAAGGACTCCTATCGAAAAAAAAATTTTACGTATAACTTTCCTTGTTTTAATTGACTTTACTCCCAGACTTGTTTGCTTGCAAAAGCCTTCAGAAAATACCAAGAACCTACTTCACCTAGCAGTTTGCACAGCAACATGAGTGGAGATGCTCTTGTCACACTGCTTGGTCTCTCGGTCCCAGCTTGTATAGCACAACCTCCTGTCCGCTCTGCTGGGAAGGGAGCCAGTGCCCACCCTGAGCTCAATCCCTGGGGTAGATCTCTTGGTTCTGTCTTCCCTGTATGCAGTGTTTCTTGCACAGCACACAGAAACAGGGCCAGCACAACTGATGGAAAACAAACTTTCCACAGGAGAAGGACATTTCGTTTCCTTAGCACAGAATCCGATAGTGAATATTAGCCTCAAAGGAGAAAGGTGGAGTGAATTTCCTCCTTCTACTCCTGGAGGCTCCTTCTTTCTCGGAATCCTCCAGAACTGGGTGTGGCATATGGGTACAAGCATGGGCTCCCTGAAAAATGAAGGAGGCCTGCCTAGCACTAGTTGCTTCAGGTAAGAGGGGAGGACTCATCCCGAGGCTCTAATAGGAAATAGTTAGAATGAGTGAAGTGGCAGAGAGATGTATCATAACCATTCAGAATGCTATGAGACGTACTAAGAGATGAGATTTCTTATTAAATGAAGTTGTAATTGGCCCAGTAGTAGGCATACTGAAACCCAGTTTTGTTCACTAAGAATCCACCCATGGAGCAACTAAGCCCGTGCACAACAACTACTAAGCCTGTGCTCTAGACCCCGCAGGTCAAGGCCAAGATGTCGGAAATTGGAAACATTGTACACTGCTGGTGGGAATGTAAAATGGATCAGCTATTATGAAAAAGAGTATGGGGGTTCCTTATAAAATTATAAACAGAAATATCATATGATTCAGCAATCACAGTTCTGGGTATATATCCAAAGGAAATTAAATCAATATCACAATGAGATGAACTTAGGTTCATTGCAGCATTCTCCAAAATGGCCTAGATATGCAACCAACTTCACGAAACCAGTAAGTGTCCTGTGCCTGAGCTAACCTTAGGTACTTCAAAACAAGTCCGTAAGTCTCTTAGGCCCTTAGAGAGGATGAAAGCAATATTAGAGTTAAAAGTAACTTGTTCCAATTCCCTTAGTCTGGAATACTGAAACAAAATTCTACATCAGAGGAAGCCTTATAAAAACACAGCACCTGACAGGGTTTACCCCAGCCTTGGAAGAACTGGGAAGGAAAAGACCAAGGCAGGCCTGAGGGAAAGTCAGAGGGTAGGCAGGACTGGAGTGTGGGGAGCAGGGGCAGGGCTGGCCGGATGGAGCAGTGGGTTGTAAGAAGAGCAGTGACCCTGGGTCCTGCTGCCCTGAGTCTCTGTCCTGGGCCTCTTCAATTCCAGGAGACCAGGTTAGCAGGGCTGTGAGAGCCAGTGTGTGAAGAAGCCCAGCAGCCCCTTCACACAGTCCTCTAAGAATTCCTGCCAGGCATGAAGGGTCTTTAGGGGCAGCTGCACGTGGAGCCCTCTCAAACGGAAGCATGTCAGCACAGCAGCCTTGGGAGGTGCTGAGGCTGAAATGAGGAGACGGAGCACATGCAGTGATCCCAAAGCATGTGTTCTGTGACTCATCCACCTCAGGGAGCGCATTTTCCATGAGGAATAAACAGTGAGGACAAAAGTAAGATGAAGCTACAAGTCCTGAAAGTGTAGAGGGAGAGAGTTCAACTCTCATCCACCACCTGACACTAACTATAAGGACTTGTTCTCCAGTGTCAACTGACTATGAGACTTTTGTTCCCACTAGGATATGGCCATCATACGTGAATGTAAAAAGGAAACCAAAATCCCTGGTGCAAAATACCCTCCAGGTACCAAACAGAAACGAACCATTCATCTTTGGCAGTGAAAAAGCAATGAAAGAGTAGTCTTGTGAGAAAGAAAATTTCTGAATGGCAAAGCAAGAAAAGATGACTATAAGCACAGTACAGTCAAAGGACATGGACACAATAACTCAACTATATCATTAATTTGGAAAGAACAAATCAGAATTCTACACATATTTCCTTCTTCTTCCTGATTTCATATTCACCTCCCTTAGTTTCTAAAGAACCGGGTGGAACCCAAGTGTTCTAGGAATTGTCTCCCTTTAGATCCTACCTGAGAGTTGTTCCCTACGTGAATCGTCATCAGCATCACTGCTATGTATGCTCTCCACGATCCATTCTGTACAAACACAACCATGAGCATAAAGTTATTATACAAGTTGACGCACCCATTTCTCCTACTCGACTTGCTGGCTCACACAGCATCACCCTGGTCTTCCCTCCAGGTTCTCAGACCTCCCCTGTGCTCTGTGCAGACAGAGTCCTTCAATAAGATCTTGATCACAGTTGAAAATTGCAAATGAGGGAGAGATGCTGAGAAAATCACCTTTCGACCCCTCACTTCTATAGACCCATTTATAGCTTTCACCGTCAACCTTACCAACCTGAAATTCCAGATGTTACAGACACACTTGAAACATGGATAGTATGACCAAGCAATTGTGTGTTTTGTGCATTTTTTAATAGAATGAGTTAATTATTGTTTGAACTAAATTAATTATAAATAGACACATTTGGTTCGTGACTACGAGACTGGAAAGCTCAGCTGTAAGAAATCCAAAGATGAGAAAGAGGCAACCAGCCACCCTTCCCCTAGTTGTTCTTTACTGCAGAAAATTTCATGGCCTGATCTGATCATTCATATGTAGGTATATCTTGGGCTCTTGGACCCACGCCACGCATTGGGAGAGTCCTTGTGGACACTGAAATAGTACAGTCAACACTCAGATCCAAGAGGTATTCCCAGCAAGGGGCAGACTTGTAGACAGCGGTGAAGGGCATGGCCAAGTACACCTGTATTAGACATAATCAGAGAGTAGGTGCAGAGGGGAGGGAGGGATTTCACTCTCTCCGTGACTCCATCCGTCACCCCCCTGAATCTAGAAGACCTGAGGAAGGCAGTGGAAAAGGCCCCGTAGGAGGTGAAAAATTTGTATACTGAAAACTACTGGACATTGCAAAAAGAAATTAAAGAAGAGACAAGTAAAGGGAATGACATATGATGTTCATAGACTGGATTATTAAATACTGTTGGCATTTCTATACTACATAAAGTGATGTACACATATATCGCAACAACCCACAAAATTCCATGTCATTATTATAGAAGTGGACAGAATCCTAAAATACATATGGAACCCCCACAAGTAGACAAAACAATCTTGAGAGCAAAGAGCAATGAAGGAGATTAACACTTCCTGAACTCAAAACACATAACAATGCCACAGTAGTCAACACAGTCTGCTAGTGGCATCAAGACAGTGAGATAGACCAATGAAATATAATAGAGAGACCTCAAGTAAACGCACATATATATGGCCAACTGATCTTGGCCAAGGTTCTAAGACTACCAAGTGAAGAAAGGATAGTCTGTTCAACAATCAACAGCATGAAAAGGCAACCTATAGGATGAGAGGAAATAGGTGTAAACCTTGTATCTGAATAAGGGACCAATATCCAGAATATATAAGAAACTACCAGAAGTGAATTTCAGAAAAACAGCAGGCAAATAACTGAGTTTAAAAATGGGTAAAAAGCTTCACTAGACATTCCTCCATAAAGACATACAAGTGGTCAATCTACATATGAATATTTGCACAACATCGCTAAGCATCAGGGAAATGGAAATCAAGCCACAAGGAGATATCACTCACACCTGTTAGGATGTGTATTATAAAAAGACAAATAGGGCTTCCCTGGTGGCACAGTGGTTGAGAGTCCGCCTGCTGATGCAGGGGACATGTGTTCGTGCCCCAGTCTGGGAGGATCCCACATGCCACTGAGCGGCTGGGCCCATGAGCCATGGCTGCTGAGCCTCTGTGTTTGGAGCCTGTGCTCTGCAACGGGAGAGCCCACAACAATGAGAGGCCCGTGTAATGCAAAAAAAAAAAAAAAAGAGAGAAAAGAAAGAAAATTAATGGATGCTGGCAACGATGTGAAGAAGTGGAACTTCTGTACCCTGTTTTGTACCCTGTAGTAATGGAAAATAGTGTAGCCATTATGGAAAACAGAATGGAGGTCCCCCAAAAATTATTAAGAGAAGTATCATAAGATCCAGCAATCACTCATTTAGGTTTATATACAAAGGAGATAAAACAAGAATGTCCAAGAGATATCTACAATCTCATGTCCATTGCAGCATTATACACAATACACAACATAGGAAAACTGCCTAGTGTCCATGGGAAGATGAATTAATAAAGAAAATGTGGTGTATACATAGAATGGAATGTCATTCAGTCTTTGAAAAAGAAGGAAATCCTGCCATTTGCAGCAACACGAAAGAACTTGGAGGACATTTGTAAGAGTGACATAAGCCAGTCACAGAAGGTCAAAAACTGAAAGAAAACTCCGAGAAGCAGAGAGTAGAAGGGTGGTTCCAAGAGCTGGCAGGAGGTTGACATGGGAAGTCTCTGTTCAATTGATACCATGTGTTATTTGCAAAATGGAACAGTTCTAGACACATGCTGTACAACAAGGTGCATGTAGTCAACAGGACTGACTGGCCATTTCAAAACTTGTTAAGACGTTGGATTTCATTGTATGCGTACTTTTACAACAATAAAATATACATATGTAAAATAAATACAAAGTGGAAAAAGGGGAAAAAAGAAGAAAAATAAGGAAAGGGAGTCAACAGAGGGAAAGAAGAAAGCAGGAAGGGTCTAGAATGTACACAGGTATCAGGAGATAATGGGAGAGAAGCTCCTCTCCCCAGGCTTTAAAGAAGACATCTCTCCAGAGTTCACTCCAGCAGGAGGGGGATGTCCTTTCCCTTCCCCATTCAACCAGAAGGGCCAATAGCATCCTAAGTGTGGCCCAGGCTGTGCTCAGATGTACACTTTTCCTTGATCTCTAAACCAACCACCCCTGACACCCCATGGCTCAGGTGCCCTTCCTGTATCTCCTTCCACTTCTCTAAAGCATTTCCCTCTTCAAGTCCAGCCCGAGGCTCCAATCCTTTCCTCACATGTGGGGTCCACAGGGTGGGTCTCTGAGTTCTTAAGAGCCTCCCTGTGAGTAGCAGGCACTGAATCGCACACCAGGGTTCCCCTCAGCACCATCAGCAAACTACCACCTAGGGATTGAGGATTTCTAGAACAACTTTACTCATACACAGTCTCTTGGGTAAACAAGTGACATTTTACAATCAAGCATTTTCAGGGTTTTCTTTGGTGGGGAAAATATTGACACATATATGGCAATCATATTCTATTAAAGTATGTATTTCTCAAAGGACACACTATCGAAAAAATATTTTATATATAACTTTCCATGTTTTAATTGACTTTACTCCCAGTCTTATTTGCTTGCAAAAGCCTTCAGAAAATACCAAGAACCTACTTCACCTGGCAGTTTGCACAGCAACATGAGTGCAGATGCTCTTGTCACAATGCTTGGTTTCTCTATCCCACCTGGCAAAGCACAACCTCCTCTCCAACCTCCTGGGAAGGGAGCCAGTGCCCACCCTGAGCTCAGTCCCTGGGGTAGATCTCTTGGTTCCGTCTTCACTGTATGCAGTGTTTCTTGCGCAGCACACAGAAACAGGGCCGGCACAAGTGATGGAAGACAGACTTTCCACAGGAGAAGGACATTTCGTTTCCTTAGCACAGAATCCGATAGTGAATATTAGCCTCAAAGCAGAAAGGTGGAATGAATTTCCTCCATCTACTCCTGGAGGCCCCTTCTTTCTCGGGCTCCTCCAGAACTGGGTGTGGCATGTGGGTACAAGCATGGGCTCCCTGCAAAAAGAAGGAGGTCTGCCTAGCACAAGGTGCTTCAGGTAAGGGGCAGGACTCATCCCGAGGCTCTAATAGGAAACATTTAGAATGAGGGAAGTCCAGATAGATGTATCATAACCATTCAGAATGCTATGACACGTACTAAGAGATGAGATTTCTTATTAAATGAAGTTGTAATTGACCCAGTAGTAGGGATGCTGAAACCCAGTTTTGTTCACTAAGAATCCAGCCATGGAGCAACTAAGCCCGTGCACCACAACTACTAAGCCTGTGCTCTAGAGCCCGCAAGTCACAACTGCTGAGCCCACGTGCCACAACTACTGAAGCCCATGCACCTAGAGCCCGTGCTCTGGAACAACAGTAGCAACCGAAATGAGAAGCCCTCGTACTGCAACGAAGACCCAACACAGCCAAAAGAAAAAAAAAAAAGAATCCAGTAAACATTTGCCTGGGTGGTGATAGGATTTGTTTTCCAGGTTAAATGAGGCTCAATTGGTATAAACCCAATGCACACCCTGAAAGTGTACGGTTTATTTACTTTTATATCCATACCCATTCATGATGCAGTGGTGATGAGAATATTTTTTAGAAAGTTGGCACCAGTAACAGTGATATTTAGGGGAACATAAATCAAGGCAAACACAACACAAAATGTTCACATAGACACACAGAATCATACCACTCATTTCACATACAGACACACCCAGTCTCATGCACACAAACCTACACCACCTAACCGTAATACAGCTTCTGCCTGGGACTATAGTAATTGGTCACATTACTTGTAAATCACTTTCTATCACCAGGGCCCCTACTCTCTTTCCCAGCACAAATTTGGAATCAGTTTGCCCTCTACACTAAAACCAGCAAGAATGTCCCACTTTCTCATCTTCAAAGTTCTTCCTCCCCAAGTGACTGATTCCGGAATACATACTGTTTACACGTTCTGTGAAGGCCACCTGCAATTACAGAAGAGAAAACACTATGAGGATAAGATCACAGTGATGCTCAAGCCTTTTGTTCATTTGCTGACAGTAGAAAACCTCATAAGAAAGAGTGGTCCAGGGAACCCAGCAAGGGTTATCAGAGCAAACCTACTCAGGCTGAAAGGCAAGAACTTTGCTGGGAGGATGGAACTTCCAAGTCCATTTACGTTGGAAATTACAGAATTCTTTGCCTAGAGGAAAAATCGCTCAGGAGAGAGAGCTCCATGCTCTACAGGCTCTAATGGATGCTGTCAATTTTAATGTCCTGTGGAATCAGGCACCATGAGTTGGTAAAAGACTCTCACTCCACATTCTCCCAACCAAGCGAACTGTATGTATCTGGAAGGAGTACCCTCAAATATTCATAACTGAATTCTATTGAAAGAGAAATAAAGCAATATTTCTATCTCAGACCAGAAAAAATCCAGCTAACCTTGATTTTCCACGGAGGCTTTTCTTCTCTCCTATCACGGTTCAGGTCATCCGCCACATAGTGAGGGAGAGCTGGAGGGACACAGAGTAACTGTCAGGACACTGGTGCTGCGACTCAGGAATTACTCAGGGCTTTCTTCTCGATGAGGACATGGGGTGGTGTGTATGGATGTGGGAGGTTAGTTAGTGTGGGCTGAGCTGGTGTTGGACTATCCTCTTTGGGGGATGAAGGAAGGCAAAGGACAAGAGGAAGGAATTGAAAACAGAGCTTTGGCTTTCTAGCTAAGGGGAGCCTCATCAGAAGGGAAGGGTCGATCTAAAAAATGGTAAACACTAAAATGCATGCTCTGTTTCAATGACACAGACCCATGACCCACCCTGCCTCTTTTGAGCTTCTGCTAAATTGCCACTGTCTCTTGATTTTTCCCAGATCACTCTTTCCCCAGCATCCACAATGCCAGCTACTGCATTTATCATGTCTTCTAATGTATAATATTTTATAATTGATTAACAACAACTTCTATTAAAGGACTGAATTCAATCCTAGACAAAATATGCTATATTTATTCACTAATCACTTGTCTTAAGGAAATTCAAATACACAAGATTTGACAAAACTGAAATCCTACCCTTTAGATACAGCCACTCTCAATCGTGTCATATTTTTCTCCCAATCTTTGTTTTCCATACAATGTATGTATGCCCACTGAGTCAGGGGTTGTCCATACTCTAGGGAGCTGTTCCATAAGTGGGACACTTCGTTATGAAGAGGGAGCCCAGACTGAGCACAGCCTGTCTCTAACCCAGCTGTGCAGGAGAAGTGTACAGGCTAACAGTCAGGTTCCACTTTGAGTCCTTGGGTGTGGGCTACAGGAATTGACCAATGCTAAGGCTTATGGTAACATTATCCAATACAATAAAATAGCTCCCTGATTCTTATCTGCTTTTCGCCTTGTTTATGCAATGACACAAGCACTGACAGATATGACCTCTACTGTATACATGGGGTCTCACACCTCTCAGAATCTGGGAGCTGACCAGGAGAATGCAGGTCCTGAGGAGAATTTTACATTAATGACTGTGCCAAAGTCAACTGATAAGTCCACCCATAGCTGCCCTGGATTCTGTGACCACTAAGGCCACCTGATGGGCAAGGTCTGGACCTTTAGAGATGCTAGTATTTCCAGCCAATTATACGGATGCAGGGACTCCATTGCTCCATGACTGAGGATCCCTTGGCTGAGTGGTAAGTGCAGGTCAGGGATCCAGAGCATCCATACTGGGACCCAACCCTGGGTTCTCAGTATGGCTTTTCCACTTAGGAGGTCAAGAGCTTAGAACATTTATCTCTGCAGCATCTCCTTCTGAGGAAAAGGAATATTAAACAAATCTGGGCAACAGCTGTGTTGAGGGAAGAACATGCAAACAGCTTCACAAAACAAGTTAGGGTCCTGTGCCTGAGCTAACCTTAGGTACTTCAAAACTACTCCGTAAGTGTCTTAGCCCCTTAGAGCCGATGAAAGTAATATTAGAGTTAAAAGAAACTTGTTCCAATTCCCTTATTCTGGAATACTGAAACAAAAAGCTACAGCAGAGGAAGCCTCATAAACACACAGCACCTGCCATGGTTTACCCCAGCCTTGGAAGAACTGGGAAGGATAAGACCAAGGCAGGCCTGAGGAAAGGTCAGAGGTTAGGCAGGACTGGGGAGTGGGGAGCAGGGGCAGGGCTGTCTGGACGGAGCAGTGGGTTGTAAGAAGAGCAGTGACCCTGGGTCCTGCTGCCCTGAGTCTCTGTCCTGGGCCTCTTCAATTCCAGGAGACCAGGTTAGCAGGGCTGTGAGAGCCAGTGTGTGAAGAAGCCCAGCAGCCCCTTCACACAGTCCTCTAGAATTCCTGCCGGCCATGAAGGGTCTTTAGGATCAGCTGGACGTGGACCCCTCTCAAATGGAAGCATGTCAGCACATCAGACTTGGGAGGTGCTGAGGCTGAAATGAGGAGACTGAGCACATGTTGTGATCCCAAAGCATGTGTTCTGTGACTCATCCACCTCTGGGAGTGCAGTTTCCTTGAGTAATAAACAGTGAGGACAAACGTAAGGTGAAGCTACAAGTCCTGAAAGTGTAGAGGGAGAGAGTTCAACTCTCATCCACCACCTGACACAAAGTATAAGAACTTGTTCTCCAGTGTCAAGTGACTATGAGAGTTTTGTTCCCACTAGGACATGGCCATCATACGTGAATGTAAAAAGGAAACCAAAATCCTTGGTGCAAAATACCCTCCAGGTACCGAACAGAAACGAACCTTTCATTTTTGGCAGTGACAAAGCAATGAAAGAGTAGTCTTGTGAGAAAGAAAATTTCTGAATGGCAAAGCATGAAAAGAAGCACAGTACAGTCAAAGGACATGGACACAATAACTCTATTATATCATTAAAGTTTGGAAAGAACAAATCAGAATTCTACACATATTTCCTTCTTCTTCCTGATTTCATATTCACCTTCCTTAGTTTCTAAAGAACCGGGTGGAACCCAAGTGTTCTAGGAATTGTCTCGCTTTAGATCCTACCTGAGAGTTGTTCCCTATGTGAATCGTCCTCAGCATCACTGCTATGTATGCTCTCCAAGATCCATTCTGTACAAACACAACCATGAGCATAAAGTTATTATACAAGTTGACGCACCCATTTCTCCTACTCGACTTGCTGGCTCACACAGCATCACCCTGGTCTTCCCTCCAGGTTCTCAGACCTCCCCTGTGCTCTGTGCAGACAGAGTCCTTCAATAAGATCTTGATCACAGTTGAAAATTGCAAATGAGGGAGAGATGCTGAGAAAATCACCTTTCGACCCCTCACTTCTATAGACCCATTTATAGCTTTCACCGTCAACCTTACCAACCTGAAATTCCAGATGGTACAGACACACTTGAAACATGGCTAGTGTGACCAAGCACTTGTGTGGTTTTTGCATTTTTTAATAGAATGAGTTAATTATTGTTTGAACTAAATTAATTATAAATAGACACATTTGGTTCGTGGCTACCACACTGGGAAGCTCAGCTGTAAGAAATCCAAAGATGAGAAAGAGGCAACCAGCCACCCCTCTCCTGGTTGTTCTTTACTGCAGAAAATTTGATGGCCTGATCTGATCATTTGTATGTAGGTATATCTTGGGCTCTTGGACCCACGCCACACATTGGGAGACTCCTTGTGGACACTGAAGTAGTACAGTCAACACTCAGATTCAAAAGGAATTCACAGCAAGGGGCCCACTTGTAGACAGAGGTGAAGGGCATGGCCCAGTACACCTGTATTAGACATAATCAGAGAGTAGGTGCAGAGGGGAGGGAGGGATTTCACTCTCTCCGTGAGTCCATCCTTCACACCCCTGAATCTAGAAGACGTGAGGAAGGCAGTGGAAAAGGCCCCGTAGGAGGTGACAAATTTGTATACTAAAAACTACAGGACATTGCAGAAAGAAATTAAAGAAGAGACAAGTAAAGGGAATGACATACCATGTTCTTAGACTGGATTATTAAATACTGTTGGCATTTCTATACTACATAAAGTGATGTACACATATATCGCAACAACCCACAAAATTCCATGTCATTATTATAGAAGTGGACAGAATCCTAAAATACATATGGAACCCCCACAAGTAGAGAAAACAATCTTGAGAGCAAAGAGCAATGATGGAGATTAACACTTCCTGAACTCAAAACACATAACAATGCCACAGTAGTCAACACAGTCTGCTAGTGGCATCAAGACAGTGAGATAGACCAATGAAATATAATAGACAGACCCCAAATAAATGCACATATATATGGCCAACTGATCTTGGCCAAGGTTCTAAGATTACCAAGTGAAGAAAGGATAGTCTGTTCAACAATCAACAGCATGAAAAGGCAACCTATAGGATGAGAGGAAATATGTGTAAAACTTGTATCTGAATAAGGGACCAATATCCAGAATATATAAGAAACTACTACAAGTCAATTTCAGAAAAAGAGCGGGCAAATAACTGAGTTTAAAAATGGGTAAAAAGCTTCATTAGACATTTCTCCATAAAGACATACAAGTGGTCAATCTACATATGAAAATTTGCTCAACATCGCTAAGCATCAGGGAAATGGAAATCAAGCCACAAGGAGATATCACTCACACCTGTTAGGATGTGTATTATAAAAAGACAATTAGGGATTCCCTGGTGGCACAGTGGTTGAGAGTCTGCCTGCCAATGCAGGGGACAAGTGTTCGTGCACTGGTCTGGGAGGATCCCACATGCCGCTGTGCGGTTGGGCCCATGAGCCATGAGCCTGTGCGTTTGGAGCCTGTGCTCTGCAACGGGAGAGCCCACAACAATGAGAGGCCCGTGTACTGAAAAAAAAAAAAAAAAAAAGAAAAGAAAAGAAAAAAGAAAAAAGAAAGAAAATTAATGGATGCTGGCAAAGATGTGAAGAATTGGAACTCCTGTACCCTGTTTTGTACCCTGTCGTAATGTAAAATGGTGTAGCCATTATGGAAAACAGAATGGAGGTCCCCCCAAAATTATTAAGAGAACTATCATAAAATCCACAATCACACATTTAGGTTTATATATAAAGGAGATAAAACAAGAATGTCCAAGATATATCTACAATCTCATGTCCATGGCAGCATTATACACAATACACAACATAGGAAAACTGCCTGGTGTCCATGGGAAGATGAATTAATAAAGAAAATGTGGAGTAACATACAGTGGAATGTCATTCAGTCGTTGAAAAAGAAGGAAATCCTGCCATTTGCAGCAACACGAAAGAACTTGGAGGACATTTGTAAGAGTGACATAAGCCAGTCACAGAAGGTCAAAAACTGAAAGAAAACTCCGAGAAGCAGAGAGTAGTAGGGTGGTTCCAAGAGCTGGCAAGAGGTTGACATGGGAAGTCTGTGTTCAATGTTTAGCATGTGTTATTTGCAAAATGCAAAAGTTCTAGACCCATGCTGTACAACAAGGTGCATGTAGTCAACAGGACTGCCTGGACATTTCAAAACTTGTTAAGATGTTGGATTTCATCGTATGTGTACTTTTACAACAATAAAATACACATATGTAAAATAAATACAAAGTGGAAAAAGGGGAAAAAAGAAGAAAAATAAGGAAAGGGAGTCAACAGAGGGAAAGAAGAAAGCAGGAAGGGTCTCGAATGTACACAGGTATCAGGAGATAATGGGAGAGAAGCTCCTCTCCCCAGGCTTTAAAGAAGACATCTCTCCAGAGTTCACTCCAGCAAGAGAGGGATGTCCTTTCTCTTCCCCATTCAACCAGAAGTGCCAATAGCATCCTAAGTGTGGCCCAGGCTGTGCTCAGGTGTACACTTTTCCTTGATCTCTAAACCTAACACCCCTGACTCCCCATGGCTCAGGTGCCCTTCCTGTATCTCCTTCCACTTCACTAAAGCATTTCCCTCTTCAAGTCCAGCCCGAGGCGCCAAACCTGTCCTCACACGTGGGGTCCACTGGGCGGGTCTCTGAGTTCTTAAGAGCCTCCCTGTGAGTAGCAGGCACTGAATCACACACCAGGGTTCCCCTCAGCACCATCAGCAAACTACCACCTAGGAATTGAGGATTTCTAGAACAACTTTACTCATACACAGTCTCTTGGGTAAACAAGTGTCATTTTACAATCAAGCATTTTCAGTGTTTTCTTTGGTGGGGAAAATATTGACACATATAAGGCAATCATATTCTATTAAAGTATGTATTTCTCAAAGGACTCACTATCGAAAATAAATTTTTAACTATAACTTTCCATCTTTTAATTGACTTTACTCCCAGACTTGTTTGCTTGCAAAAGCCTTCAGAAAATACCAAGAACCTACTTCATCTGGCAGTTTGCACAGCAACATGAGTGGAGATGCTCTTGTCACATTGCTTGGTTTCTCTGTCCTACCTTGCAAAGCACAACCTCCTATCTGCCCTCCTGGGATGGGAGACAGTGCCCACCCTGAGCTCAATCCCTTGGGTAGATTTCTTGGTTCTGTCTTCACTGTATGCAGTGTGTCTTGCCCAGCACAGAGAAACAGGGCCGGCACAAGTGATGGAAGACAGACTTTCCACAGGAGAAGGACATTTCGTTTCCTTAGCACAGAATCCGATAGTGAATATTAGCCTCAAAGGAGAAAGGTGGAGTGAATTTCCTCCATCTACTCCTGGAGGCTCCTTCTTTCTCGGACTCCTCCAGAACTGGGTGTGGCATGTGGGTACAAGCATGGGCTCCCTGCAAAAGGAAGGAGGCCTGCCTAGCACTAGGTGCTTCAGGTAAGGGGGGAGGACTCATCCCGAGGCTCTAATAGGAAACAGTTAGAATGAGGGAAGTGGCAGAGAGATGTATCATAACCATTCAGAATGCTATGAGACCTACTAAGAGATGAGATTTCTTATTAAATGAAGTTGTAATTGACCCAGTAGTAGGGATGCTGAAACCCAGTTTGGTTCATTAAGATACCAGCCATGGGGCAACTAAGTCCGTGCACCACAACTACTAAGCCTGTGCCGTAGAGCCTGCAAGTCACAACTACTGAGCCCACGTGCCACAACTATTGAAGCCCATGCACCTAGAGCCCGTGCTCTGGAACAACAGAAGCCACTGAAATGAGAAGCCCGCACACTGCAACGAAGACACAACACAGCCAAAAAATAATAATAATGATAATCCAGTAAACATTTGCCTGGGTGGTGATAGGATTTGTTTTCCAGGTTAAATGAGGCTCACTTGGTATAAAATCAATGCACACACTGAAAGTATACAGTTTATTTACTTTTATATCCATACCCATTCATGATGCAGTGGTGATGGGAATAATTTTTAGAAAGTTGCCACCAGTAACAGTGATGTTTAGGGGAACATAAATCAAGGGAAACACAACACAAAAAGTTCACTTACACACACAGAACCATCCCACTCATTTCACATACAGACACACCCAGTCTCATGCACACAAACCTACACCACCTAACCGTAATACAGCTTCTTCCTGGGACTATAGTAATTGGTCACATTACTTGTAAATCACTTTCTATCACCAGGACACCTACTCTCATTCCCAGCACAAATTTGGAATCAGTCTGCCCACTATACTAAAACCAGCAAGAATGTCCCACTTTCTTATCTTCAAACTTCTTCCTCCCCAAGTGACTGATTCCACAATACATACCGTTTTCACGTTCTGGGAAGGCCACCTGCAATTACAGAAGAGAAAACACTATGAGGATAAGATCACAGTGATGCTCAGGTCTTTTGTTCATTTGCTGACAGTAGAAAACCTCATAAGAAACAGTGGTCCAGGGAACCCAGCAAGGGTTATCAGAGCAAAGCTACTCAGGCTGAAAGGCAAGAACTTTGCTGGGAGGATGGAACTTCCAAGTCCATTTAGGTTGGAAATTACAGAATTCTTTGTCTAGAGGAAAAATCGCTGCAGGAGAGAGAGCTCCGTACTCTACAGGCTATAATGGATGCTGTCAATTGTAATGTCCTGTGGAATCAGGCTCCATGAGCTGGTAATAGACTCTCACTCCACATTCTCCCAACCAAGGGAATTGTATGTATCTGGAAGGAATACCCTCAAATATTCATAACTTAATTCTATTCAAAGAGAAATAAAGCAATATTTCTATCTCAGACCAGAAAAAATCCAGCTTACCTTGGGGATCCACGCAGGCTTTTCTCCTGTCCTATCATGGTGCAGGTCATCCGCCACATACTCAGGGAGAGCTGGAGGGACACAGAGTAACTGTCAGGACACTGGTGCTGCGACTCAGGAATTACTCAGGGGCTTTCTTCTCGATGAGGACATGGGGTGGTGTGTATGGATGTGGGAGGTTAGTAAGTGTGGGCTGAGCTGGTGTTGGGCCATCCTCTTTGGGGGATGAAGGAAGGCAAAGGACAAGAGGAAGGAAATGAAAACAGAGCTTTGGCTTTCTAGCTAAGGGGAGCCTAATCAGAAGGGAAGGGTCGATCTAAAAAATGGTAAACACTAAAATGCATGCTCTGTTTCAATGACACAGACCCATGACCCATCCTGCCTCTTTTGAGCTTCTGCTAAATTGCCACTGTCGCTTGATTTTTCCCAGATCACTCTTTCCCCAGCATCCACAATGCCAGCTACGGCATTTATCATGTCTTCTGTTGTATGATATTTTATACTTGATTAACAGCAACCTCCATTAAAGGACTGAATTCAATCCTAGACAAAATATGCTATATTTATTCACTAATCACTTGTCTTAAAGAAAATCAAATACACAAGATTTGACAAAATTGAAATCCTACCATTTAGATACAGCCACTATCAATCGTATCATATTTTTCTCCCAGTCTTTGTTTTCTATACATTGTACGTATGCCCACTGAGTCAGGGGTTGTCCATACTCTAGGGAGCTGTTCCATAAGTGGGACACTTCGTTATGAAGAGGGAGCCCGGACTGAGCACAGCCTGTCTCTAACCCAGCTGCGCAGGAGAAGTGTACAGGCTAACAGTCAGGTTCCACTTTGAGTCCTTGGGTGTGGGCTACAGGAATTGACCAATGCTAAGGCTTATGGTAATGTTATCCAATACAATAAAATAGCTCCCTGATTCTCATCTGCTTTTGGCGTTGTTTAAGCAGTGACACCAGCACTGACAGATATGACCTCTACTGTATACATGGGGTCTCACACCTCTCAGAATCTGGGAGCTGACCAGGAGAATGCAGGTCCTGAGGTGAATTTCACCTTAATGACTGTGCCAAAGTCAACTGATAAGTCCACCCATAGCTGCCCTGGATTCTGTGACCACTAAGGCCACCTGATGGGCAAGGTCTGGACCTTTGGAGATTCTAGGACTTCCAGCCAAGGATACGGATGCAGGGACTCCCTTGCTCCATGACTGAGGACCCCTTGGCTGAGTGGTAAGTGCAGGTCAGTGATCAAGTGCATCCACATTGGGACCCACCCCTGGGTCCTCAGTATGGCTTTTCCACTTAGGAGGTCAAGAGCTTAGAACATTTATCTCTGCACCATCTCCTTCTGAGGAAAAGGAATATTAACCAAATCTGGGCCACAGCTGTGTTGAGGGAAGAACATGCAAACAACTTCACAAACAAATAAGGGTCCTGTGCCTGAGGTAACCTTAGGTACTTCAAATCAACTCCGTAAGTCTCTTAGCCCCTTAGAGCGGATGAAAGCAATATTAGAGTTAAAAGTAACTTGTCCCAATTCCCTTAGTCTGGAACACGGAAACAAAATTCTACAGAAGAGGAAGTCTCATAAACACACAGCACCTGCCAGGGTTTACCCCAGCCTTGGAAGAACTGGGAAGGATAAGACCAAGGCAGGCCTGAGGAAAGGTCAGAGGGTAGGCAGGACTGGGGAGTGGGGAGCAGGGGCAGGGCTGTCTGGACGGAGCAGTGGGTTGTAAGAAGAGCACTGAACCTGGGTCCTGCTGCCCTGAGTCTCTGTCCTGGGGCTAGTCAACCCCAGGAGACCAGGTCAGCAGGGCTGTGAAAGCAAGTGTGTAAAGAAGCCCAGCAGCCCCTTCACACAGCCCTCTAGAATTTCTGCCGCCCATGGAGGGTCTCTAGGGTAGCTGGACGTGGACCCCTCTGAAATGGAAGCATGTCAGCACCTCAGCCTTGGGGAAGTGTAGAGGCTGGGATGAGCTCAAGGAGACTGACCACATGCAGTGATCCCAGAGCACGTGTTCTGTGACTCATCCATCTCTGGGACTGTCCTTTACAAGAGGAAATAACAGTGAGCACAAAATATGAGGTGAAGCCACAAGTCCTGAAAGTGCAGAGGGAGACAGTTCACTTCTCATCCACCACCTCACCCTTTCTAGAAGAACTTGGTCTCAAGTTTCAATGGCCCATGAGAGTTTTGACCCACAGGTTCTGTCCATCATAGGTCAATATGCAAAAGAAAAAAACTCTACTGTGCACCATACCCTAGATGTGCTAACCAGAGCACAAACTTCCATATTAGGCAGTGACAAGCACAAGAAAGAGCAGCTCATGTGCAAAAGATCAGTTTAGATGAGCAAATCAAGAAAAGGTGATTATAGAGCACAGTCACGTCTAAGGACACAATTTCTCTCTATTGTATCATTAAAATGTGAAAAAAACAAGTCAGAACTCTACACATATTTCATTCTTCTTTCTGATTTCATATTCACCTTCCTCAGTCTGCAAAGCAGGAGATATAACCCTAAAGTTCCAGGAACCTTCTGCCATTAGATCCTACCTAAGTGTTGTTCCTACCTGTATCCTTTTCTTTATCACGGCCACAAATGCTATTCAAAGTGAATTCTGTAGAAACACGAACATGAATTTACAAGTCTTATGGATACATTTAAAATGTGACTAATGTGACTGAGTAATGGGATATTTTATTTTCTTTTATTTCAATACACTTAGTGAATCATTGATTGAATTAAATAAATTATAACAGGCACATCTAGCTAGTGGCTACCACAGTGTAATAAACAACCCTCTCTCTCTCTCTCTCCATATATATGTGTATATATATATATAAAGTATATGGAGGATGTTACCACCGCTCCCCTGGTTATTCCCCTCTGTATGGTCTACCCATTCAAGATGGCTGTTTGCTGATGGTTTACCAAAGGAAAACCTCTGCCCCGTGAAGGTACTTAGCCCAAGGGGTAAGAGGGATGCGTCCCTCTGCTGGTTTCCCTGGTAACCGATGAGCCCATCTGCTGTCAACTCCCCCTTTAACTGGTAGCCTGCCTATTCCGCCCAGAGAGAAGCATGCTGCTACTGCTGCTGCTGCGTTCTGCCTGCCATCGGCTATCTACAGTGGGGTGTCTCTCCAGGACCACTTTGCTTCTGACGTGAAAGATCTCCCATCTATTAAACCATGAATGTCTCTGTCCCTGACTTCGGGCTCTTTCCTTAGCCCTGAGGCTGAGCAAGTACAGGGCTTGCAGGCGTGAGAGGTGCGGCCCAACACCTTCTGCAGGGCAGTTTGCTGGCCAGATTTGATGATTCATTTGTAGGTGTTTCCTAGGCTCATGCACACTTGCCAGGCACTCATGAGACCTTGGGGACACTGAAACAGTAATGTCAACACCCAGATCCTAGAGGAATTCCCGACAGGTGTTCCACTTGAGCGGAGAGGTAATGAGCATGGCCCAGTGCACCTGTGCTAGACATAATCGGCGAGCAGGTGCAGAAGGGAGGGAGGGACATTCACTCACTTTATGAGGCCATCCTTCTCACCACTGCCTCTGAAAACTCCAGGGAAGGAAGGGACAAAATGCCCTTAGAAGGTAAATGGCCTGTACACTGAAAACTACAAACCACTGCTGAAAGAATTAAACAAGGAACAAATCATTGAAACGACATATCATATTCATAGACTGGAGACTTATTATTGTTGACATTTCTACACTACCCAAAGGTAAATATAAATTCATTGTAATACCTATCAAAATCCCAATGTCATTTTCAAAGAAATAGAAAAAAAAAAGGATCCTAAAATACATATGGAACCACTAAGGACTCCAAACAGACAACACAATCCTGAGAACAAAGAACATAGATGGAGGCTTCTCACTTCCTGACTTCAAAACACATTACAAAGCCACAGGAATCAAAACTGTACGGTACTGACATAGAAACAGATACATAGGCCTAAAGATGAGAATAAATAACCCCCAAGAAAACTCATAGATACATTGCCAAATGAAATTCACCAAGCTTCTAAGACAACAAATAGGGAAAGTATAGTTTTCTCAACAGTCAATAGGATGAAAATATAACTTACAGAAAGATTACAAACATATATCAGAAAAGGAGCTAATATACAAAACATCAAAGAAAAACACTACAACTCAAATGTAAACTAAGTTAAAAAATTAAAAAGGGCAAATAACTGGGTTCAGAAATGTGCAAAGTCTTAAATAAGACATTTCCTAAAAAAGACATACAAATGGCTAACAAATATAGGAAAAGGTTCTCAACCTCACTAATCATCAGGGCAATGCAAATCAACACCTCATACCTGTTAGGCTGTGTATTATAAAGAAAATAATTAACAGTTTAAGGCCAAGATGTGGGGAATTGGAAACTTTGTACACTGCTGGTGGGAATGTAAAATGGTGCCGCTATTATGAAAAAGAGTATGGGGGTTCCTTATAAAATTATAAACAGAAATATCATATGATTCAGCAATCACAGTTCTGGGTATATAGCCAAAGGAAATTAAATCAGTATCACAATGAGATGAACTTAGGTTCATTGCAGCATTCTCCAAAATAGCCTAGATATGCAACCAACTTCACAAAAGAAGTAAGTGTCCTGTGCCTGAGCTAACCTTAGGTACTTCAAAACAACTCCGTAAGTCTCTTAGCCCCTTAGAGAGGATGAGAGCAATATTAGAGTTAAAACTAACTTGTACCAATTCCCTTAGTCTGGAATACTGAAACAAAAGTTCTACAGCAGGGTAAGCCTCATAAACTCACAGCACCTGCCAGGGTTTACCCCAGCCTTGGAAGAACTGGGAAGGATAAGACCAAGGCAGGCCTGAGGAAAGGTCAGAGGGTAGGCAGGACTGGAGTGTGGGGAGCAGGAACAGGGCTGTCCGGATAGAGCCGTGCGTTGTAGTAAGTGCAGTGACCCTGGGTCCTGCTGCCCTGAGTCTCTGTCCTGTGCCTGGTGAATTCCAGGAGACCAGGTTAGCAGGGCTATGAGAGCCAGTGTGTGAAGCGAGCCCAGCAGCCCCTTCACACAGTCCTCTAGAATTCCTGCTGGCCATGAAGCGTCTGTAGGGGCAGCTGGACGTGGAGCCCTCTCAAATGGAAGCATGTCAGCACATCAGCCTTGGGAGGTGCTGAGGCTGAAATGAGGAGGCTGAGCACATGCAGTGATCCCAAAGCATGTGTTCTGTGACTCATCCACCTCTGGGAGTGCAGTTTCCTTGAGGAATAAACAGTGAGGACAAAAGTAAGGTGAAGCTACAAGTCCTGAAAGTGTAGAGGGAGATAGTTCAAGTCTCATCCACCACCTGACACTCACTATAAGAACTTGTTCTCCAATGTCAAGTGACTATGAGAGCTTTGTTCCCACTAGGATATGGTCATCATACGTGAATGTAAAAAGGAAACCAAAATCCCTGGTGCAAAATACCCTCCAGGTACCAAGTAGAAATGAACTATTCATCTTTGGCAGTGAAAAAGCAATGAAACAGTAGTCTTGTGAGAAAGAAAATTTCTGAATGGCAAAGCAAGAAAAGATGACTATAAGCACAGTACAGTCAAAGGACATGGACACAATAACTCTATTGTATCATTAAAATTTGGAAAGAACAAATCAGAATTCTACACATATTTCCTTCTTCGTCCTGATTTCATATTCACCTTCGTTAGTTTCTAAAGAACCGGGTGGAACCCAAGTGTTCTAGTAATTGTCTCCCTTTAGATCCTACCTGAGAGTTGTTCGCTACGTGAATCGTCATCAGCATCACTGTTATGTATGCTCTCCACCATGCATTCTGTACAAACACAACCATGAGCATAAGGTTATTATACAAGTTGACCCACCGATTTCTCCTACTCGACTTGCTGGCTCACACAACATCACCCAGGTCTTCCCTCCAGGTTCTCAGACCTCCCCTGTGCTCTGTGCAGACAGAGTCCTTCAATAAGATATTGATCACAGTTGAAAATTTCAAATGAGGGAGAGATGCTGAGAAAATCACCTTTCGACCCCTCACTTCTGTAGACCCATTTATAGCTTTCACCGTCAACCTTACCAACCTGAAATTCCAGATGTTACAGACACACTTGAAACATGGCTAGTGTGACCGAGCAATTGTGTGTTTTTTGCATTTTTTAATAGAATGAGTTAATTGTTTGAACTAAATTAATTATAAATAGACACATTTGGTTAGTGGCTACCACACTGGAAAGCTCGGCTCTAAGAAATCCAAAGATGAGAAAGAGGCAATCAGCCAACCCTCCCCTGGTTGTTCTTTACTGCAGAAAATTTGATGGCCTGATCTGATCATTCGTATGTAGGTATACCTTTGGCTCTTGAACCCATGCCAGACATTGGGAGAGTCCTTGTGGACACTGAAATAGTATAGTCAACACTCAGATGCAAGAGAAATTCCCAGCAAGGGGCCCACTTGTAGACAGAGGTGAAGGGCATGGCCAAGTACACCTGTATTAGACATAATCAGAGAGTAGGTGCAGAGGGGAGGGAGGGATTTCACTCTCTTCATGAGTCCAACCTTCACATCCCTGACTCTAGAAGACCTGAGGAAGGCCGTGGAAAAGGCCCCATCGGAGGTGAAAAATTTGTATACTGAAAAGTACAGGACATTGTGGAAAGAATTTAAAGAAGAGACAAGTAATTGGAATGACATACCATATTCATAGACTGGATTATTAAATACTGTTGGCATTTCTATACTACATAAAGGGATGTACACATATATCGCAACAACCCGTATAATTCCATGACATTATTATAGAAGTGGACAGAATCCTAAAATACATATGGAACCGCCACAAGTAGATAAAGCAATCTTGAGAGCAAAGAGCAATGATGGAGATTAACACTTCCTGAACTCAAAACTCATAACAATGCCACAGTAGTCAAAACAGTCTGCTACTGGCATCAAGACAGTGAGATAGACCAACGAAATATAATAGAGAGACCTCAAATAAACGCACATATATATGGCCAACTGATCTTTGCCAAGGTTCTAAGATTACCAAGTGAAGAAAGGATGGTCTGTTCAACAATCAACAGAATGAAAAGGCAACCTATAGGATGAGAGGAAATATGTGTAAACCTTGAATCTGACTAAGGGTCCAATATCCGGAATATATAAGAAACTACAAGAAGTCAATTATAGAAAAACAGCGGGCAAATAACTGAGTTTCAAAATGGGTAAAAAGCTTCACTAGACATTTCTCCATAAAGACATACAAGTGGTCAATCTACATATGAAAATTTGCTCAACATTGCTAAGCATCAGGGTAATGGAAGTCAAGCCACAAGGAGATATCACTCACAACTGTTAGGATGTGCTGTATAAAAAGACTATTAGGGCTTCCGTGGTGGCACAGTGGTTGAGACTCTGCCTGCCGAGGCAGGGGATACGTGTTTGTGCCCCAGTCTGGGAGGATCCCACAGGCCGCTGAGCGGCTGGGCCCATGAGCCATGGCCGCTGAGCTTGTGCATTTGGATCCTGTGATCCACAACGGTAGAGCCCACAACCATGAGAGGCCTATGTACTGCAAAAAAAAAAAAAAGAAATAAAATTCATGGATGTTCGCAAAGATGTGAAGAAGTGAAACTTCTGTACCCTGTTTTGTACACTTTAGTAATGTAAAATGGTATAGCCACTATGGAAAACACAATGTTGGTCCCCCCAAAATTATTAAGAGAACTATTATAAAATCCAGGAATCACTCATTTAGGTTTATATACAAAGGAGATGAAACAAGAATGTCCAAGAGATATCTACAATTTCATGCCTATGGCAGCAATATACACAATACAAAACATAGGAAAACTGCCTAGTGTCCATGGGAAGATGAATTAATAAAGAAAATGTGGTGTATACATACAGTGGAATGTCATTCAGTCTTTGAAAAAGAAGGAAATCCTGCCTTTTGCAGCAACACGAAAGAACATGGAGGACATTTGTAAGAGTGACATAAGCCAGTCACAGAAGGTCAAAAACTGAAAGAAAACTCCGAGAAGCAGAGAGTAGAAGGGTGGTTTCAAGAGCTGGCAAGAGGTTGATATGGGAAGTCTGTGTTCAATGGTTAGCTTGTGTTATTTGCAAAATGGAAAAGTTCTAGACACATGTTGTACAACAAGGTGCATGTAGTCAACAGGACTGCCTGGACATTTCAAAACTTGTTAAGACGTTGGATTTCACTGTATGTGTACTTTTACAACAATAAAATATACATATGTAAAATAAATACAAAGTGGAAAAAGGGGGAAAAAGAAGAAAAATAAGGAAAGGGAGTCAACAGAGGGAAAGAAGAAAGCAGGAAGGGTCTCGAATATACACAGGTATCAGGAGATAATGGGAGAGAAGCTCCTCTCCCCAGGCTTTAAAGAAGACATCTCTCCAGAGTTCACTCCAGCAAGAGGGGGATGTCCTTTCTCTTCCCCATTCATCCAGAAGCGCCAATAGCATCCTAAGTGTGGCCCAGGCTGTGCTCAGGTGTACACTTTTCCTTGATCTCTAAACCAAACACCCCTGACTCCCTATGGCTCAGGTGCCCTTCCTGTATCTCCTTCCACTTCTCTAAAGCATTTCCCTCTTCAAGTCCAGCCCGAGGCTCTAATCCTGTCCTCACATGTGGGGTCCACTGGGCGCGTCTCTAAGTTCTTAAGAGCCTCCCTGTGAGTAGCAGGCACTGAATCACACACCAGGGTTTCACTCAGCACCATCAGGAATCTATGACCTAGGGATTGAGGATTTCTAGAACAACTTTACTCATACACAGTCTCTTGGGTAAACAAGTGACATTTTACAATCAAGCATTTTCTGTTTTTTCTTTGGTGCGGAAGATATTGACACATATAAGGCAATCATATTCTATTAAAGTATGTATTTCTCAAAGGACTCCTATCGAAAAAAAAATTTTACGTATAACTTTCCTTGTTTTAATTGACTTTACTCCCAGACTTGTTTGCTTGCAAAAGCCTTCAGAAAATACCAAGAACCTACTTCACCTAGCAGTTTGCACAGCAACATGAGTGGAGATGCTCTTGTCACACTGCTTGGTCTCTCGGTCCCAGCTTGTATAGCACAACCTCCTGTCCGCTCTGCTGGGAAGGGAGCCAGTGCCCACCCTGAGCTCAATCCCTGGGGTAGATCTCTTGGTTCTGTCTTCCCTGTATGCAGTGTTTCTTGCACAGCACACAGAAACAGGGCCAGCACAACTGATGGAAAACAAACTTTCCACAGGAGAAGGACATTTCGTTTCCTTAGCACAGAATCCGATAGTGAATATTAGCCTCAAAGGAGAAAGGTGGAGTGAATTTCCTCCTTCTACTCCTGGAGGCTCCTTCTTTCTCGGAATCCTCCAGAACTGGGTGTGGCATATGGGTACAAGCATGGGCTCCCTGAAAAATGAAGGAGGCCTGCCTAGCACTAGTTGCTTCAGGTAAGAGGGGAGGACTCATCCCGAGGCTCTAATAGGAAATAGTTAGAATGAGTGAAGTGGCAGAGAGATGTATCATAACCATTCAGAATGCTATGAGACGTACTAAGAGATGAGATTTCTTATTAAATGAAGTTGTAATTGGCCCAGTAGTAGGCATACTGAAACCCAGTTTTGTTCACTAAGAATCCACCCATGGAGCAACTAAGCCCGTGCACAACAACTACTAAGCCTGTGCTCTAGACCCCGCAGGTCAAGGCCAAGATGTCGGAAATTGGAAACATTGTACACTGCTGGTGGGAATGTAAAATGGATCAGCTATTATGAAAAAGAGTATGGGGGTTCCTTATAAAATTATAAACAGAAATATCATATGATTCAGCAATCACAGTTCTGGGTATATATCCAAAGGAAATTAAATCAATATCACAATGAGATGAACTTAGGTTCATTGCAGCATTCTCCAAAATGGCCTAGATATGCAACCAACTTCACGAAACCAGTAAGTGTCCTGTGCCTGAGCTAACCTTAGGTACTTCAAAACAAGTCCGTAAGTCTCTTAGGCCCTTAGAGAGGATGAAAGCAATATTAGAGTTAAAAGTAACTTGTTCCAATTCCCTTAGTCTGGAATACTGAAACAAAATTCTACATCAGAGGAAGCCTTATAAAAACACAGCACCTGACAGGGTTTACCCCAGCCTTGGAAGAACTGGGAAGGAAAAGACCAAGGCAGGCCTGAGGGAAAGTCAGAGGGTAGGCAGGACTGGAGTGTGGGGAGCAGGGGCAGGGCTGGCCGGATGGAGCAGTGGGTTGTAAGAAGAGCAGTGACCCTGGGTCCTGCTGCCCTGAGTCTCTGTCCTGGGCCTCTTCAATTCCAGGAGACCAGGTTAGCAGGGCTGTGAGAGCCAGTGTGTGAAGAAGCCCAGCAGCCCCTTCACACAGTCCTCTAAGAATTCCTGCCAGGCATGAAGGGTCTTTAGGGGCAGCTGCACGTGGAGCCCTCTCAAACGGAAGCATGTCAGCACAGCAGCCTTGGGAGGTGCTGAGGCTGAAATGAGGAGACGGAGCACATGCAGTGATCCCAAAGCATGTGTTCTGTGACTCATCCACCTCAGGGAGCGCATTTTCCATGAGGAATAAACAGTGAGGACAAAAGTAAGATGAAGCTACAAGTCCTGAAAGTGTAGAGGGAGAGAGTTCAACTCTCATCCACCACCTGACACTAACTATAAGGACTTGTTCTCCAGTGTCAACTGACTATGAGACTTTTGTTCCCACTAGGATATGGCCATCATACGTGAATGTAAAAAGGAAACCAAAATCCCTGGTGCAAAATACCCTCCAGGTACCAAACAGAAACGAACCATTCATCTTTGGCAGTGAAAAAGCAATGAAAGAGTAGTCTTGTGAGAAAGAAAATTTCTGAATGGCAAAGCAAGAAAAGATGACTATAAGCACAGTACAGTCAAAGGACATGGACACAATAACTCAACTATATCATTAATTTGGAAAGAACAAATCAGAATTCTACACATATTTCCTTCTTCTTCCTGATTTCATATTCACCTCCCTTAGTTTCTAAAGAACCGGGTGGAACCCAAGTGTTCTAGGAATTGTCTCCCTTTAGATCCTACCTGAGAGTTGTTCCCTACGTGAATCGTCATCAGCATCACTGCTATGTATGCTCTCCACGATCCATTCTGTACAAACACAACCATGAGCATAAAGTTATTATACAAGTTGACGCACCCATTTCTCCTACTCGACTTGCTGGCTCACACAGCATCACCCTGGTCTTCCCTCCAGGTTCTCAGACCTCCCCTGTGCTCTGTGCAGACAGAGTCCTTCAATAAGATCTTGATCACAGTTGAAAATTGCAAATGAGGGAGAGATGCTGAGAAAATCACCTTTCGACCCCTCACTTCTATAGACCCATTTATAGCTTTCACCGTCAACCTTACCAACCTGAAATTCCAGATGTTACAGACACACTTGAAACATGGATAGTATGACCAAGCAATTGTGTGTTTTGTGCATTTTTTAATAGAATGAGTTAATTATTGTTTGAACTAAATTAATTATAAATAGACACATTTGGTTCGTGACTACGAGACTGGAAAGCTCAGCTGTAAGAAATCCAAAGATGAGAAAGAGGCAACCAGCCACCCTTCCCCTAGTTGTTCTTTACTGCAGAAAATTTCATGGCCTGATCTGATCATTCATATGTAGGTATATCTTGGGCTCTTGGACCCACGCCACGCATTGGGAGAGTCCTTGTGGACACTGAAATAGTACAGTCAACACTCAGATCCAAGAGGTATTCCCAGCAAGGGGCAGACTTGTAGACAGCGGTGAAGGGCATGGCCAAGTACACCTGTATTAGACATAATCAGAGAGTAGGTGCAGAGGGGAGGGAGGGATTTCACTCTCTCCGTGACTCCATCCGTCACCCCCCTGAATCTAGAAGACCTGAGGAAGGCAGTGGAAAAGGCCCCGTAGGAGGTGAAAAATTTGTATACTGAAAACTACTGGACATTGCAAAAAGAAATTAAAGAAGAGACAAGTAAAGGGAATGACATATGATGTTCATAGACTGGATTATTAAATACTGTTGGCATTTCTATACTACATAAAGTGATGTACACATATATCGCAACAACCCACAAAATTCCATGTCATTATTATAGAAGTGGACAGAATCCTAAAATACATATGGAACCCCCACAAGTAGACAAAACAATCTTGAGAGCAAAGAGCAATGAAGGAGATTAACACTTCCTGAACTCAAAACACATAACAATGCCACAGTAGTCAACACAGTCTGCTAGTGGCATCAAGACAGTGAGATAGACCAATGAAATATAATAGAGAGACCTCAAGTAAACGCACATATATATGGCCAACTGATCTTGGCCAAGGTTCTAAGACTACCAAGTGAAGAAAGGATGGTCTGTTCAACAATCAACAGCATGAAAAGGCAACCTATAGGATGAGAGGAAATAGGTGTAAACCTTGTATCTGAATAAGGGACCAATATCCAGAATATATAAGAAACTACCAGAAGTGAATTTCAGAAAAACAGCAGGCAAATAACTGAGTTTAAAAATGGGTAAAAAGCTTCACTAGACATTCCTCCATAAAGACATACAAGTGGTCAATCTACATATGAATATTTGCACAACATCGCTAAGCATCAGGGAAATGGAAATCAAGCCACAAGGAGATATCACTCACACCTGTTAGGATGTGTATTATAAAAAGACAATTAGGGCTTCCCTGGTGGCACAGTGGTTGAGAGTCCGCCTGCTGATGCAGGGGACATGTGTTCGTGCCCCAGTCTGGGAGGATCCCACATGCCACTGAGCGGCTGGGCCCATGAGCCATGGCTGCTGAGCCTCTGTGTTTGGAGCCTGTGCTCTGCAACGGGAGAGCCCACAACAATGAGAGGCCCGTGTAATGCAAAAAAAAAAAAAAAAAGAGAGAAAAGAAAGAAAATTAATGGATGCTGGCAACGATGTGAAGAAGTGGAACTTCTGTACCCTGTTTTGTACCCTGTAGTAATGGAAAATAGTGTAGCCATTATGGAAAACAGAATGGAGGTCCCCCAAAAATTATTAAGAGACGTATCATAAGATCCAGCAATCACTCATTTAGGTTTATATACAAAGGAGATAAAACAAGAATGTCCAAGAGATATCTACAATCTCATGTCCATTGCAGCATTATACACAATACACAACATAGGAAAACTGCCTAGTGTCCATGCGAAGATGAATTAATAAAGAAAATGTGGTGTATACATAGAATGGAATGTCATTCAGTCTTTGAAAAAGAAGGAAATCCTGCCATTTGCAGCAACACGAAAGAACTTGGAGGACATTTGTAAGAGTGACAGAAGCCAGTCACAGAAGGTCAAAAACTGAAAGAAAACTCCGAGAAGCAGAGAGTAGAAGGGTGGTTCCAAGAGCTGGCAGGAGGTTGACATGGGAAGTCTCTGTTCAATTGATACCATGTGTTATTTGCAAAATGGAACAGTTCTAGACACATGCTGTACAACAAGGTGCATGTAGTCAACAGGACTGACTGGACATTTCAAAACTTGTTAAGACGTTGGATTTCATTGTATGCGTACTTTTACAACAATAAAATATACATATGTAAAATAAATACAAAGTGGAAAAAGGGGAAAAAAGAAGAAAAATAAGGAAAGGGAGTCAACAGAGGGAAAGAAGAAAGCAGGAAGGGTCTAGAATGTACACAGGTATCAGGAGATAATGGGAGAGAAGCTCCTCTCCCCAGGCTTTAAAGAAGACATCTCTCCAGAGTTCACTCCAGCAGGAGGGGGATGTCCTTTCCCTTCCCCATTCAACCAGAAGGGCCAATAGCATCCTAAGTGTGGCCCAGGCTGTGCTCAGATGTACACTTTTCCTTGATCTCTAAACCAACCACCCCTGACACCCCATGGCTCAGGTGCCCTTCCTGTATCTCCTTCCACTTCTCTAAAGCATTTCCCTCTTCAAGTCCAGCCCGAGGCTCCAATCCTTTCCTCACACGTGGGGTCCACAGGGTGGGTCTCTGAGTTCTTAAGAGCCTCCCTGTGAGTAGCAGGCACTGAATCGCACACCAGGGTTCCCCTCAGCACCATAAGCAAACTACCACCTAGGGATTGAGGATTTCTAGAACAACTTTACTCATACACAGTCTCTTGGGTAAACAAGTGACATTTTACAATCAAGCATTTTCAGGGTTTTCTTTGGTGGGGAAAATATTGACACATATATGGCAATCATATTCTATTAAAGTATGTATTTCTCAAAGGACTCACTATCGAAAAAAATTTTTATATATAACTTTCCATGTTTTAATTGACTTTACTCCCAGTCTTATTTGCTTGCAAAAGCCTTCAGAAAATACCAAGAACCTACTTCACCTGGCAGTTTGCACAGCAACATGAGTGCAGATGCTCTTGTCACAATGCTTGGTTTCTCTATCCCACCTGGCAAAGCACAACCTCCTCTCCAACCTCCTGGGAAGGGAGCCAGTGCCCACCCTGAGCTCAGTCCCTGGGGTAGATCTCTTGGTTCCGTCTTCACTGTATGCAGTGTTTCTTGCCCAGCACACAGAAACAGGGCCGGCACAAGTGATGGAAGACAGACTTTCCACAGGAGAAGGACATTTCGTTTCCTTAGCACAGAATCCGATAGTGAATATTAGCCTCAAAGGAGAAAGGTGGAATGAATTTCCTCCATCTACTCCTGGAGGCCCCTTCTTTCTCGGGCTCCTCCAGAACTGGGTGTGGCATGTGGGTACAAGCATGGGCTCCCTGCAAAAAGAAGGAGGTCTGCCTAGCACAAGGTGCTTCAGGTAAGGGGCAGGACTCATCCCGAGGCTCTAATAGGAAACATTTAGAATGAGGGAAGTCCAGATAGATGTATCATAACCATTCAGAATGCTATGACACGTACTAAGAGATGAGATTTCTTATTAAATGAAGTTGTAATTGACCCAGTAGTAGGGATGCTGAAACCCAGTTTTGTTCACTAAGAATCCAGCCATGGAGCAACTAAGCCCGTGCACCACAACTACTAAGCCTGTGCTCTAGAGCCCGCAAGTCACAACTGCTGAGCCCACGTGCCACAACTACTGAAGCCCATGCACCTAGAGCCCGTGGTCTGGAACAACAGTAGCAACCGAAATGAGAAGCCCTCGTACTGCAACGAAGAACCAACACAGCCAAAAGAAAAAAAAAAAAGAATCCAGTAAACATTTGCCTGGGTGGTGATAGGATTTGTTTTCCAGGTTAAATGAGGCTCAATTGGTATAAATCCAATGCACACCCTGAAAGTGTACGGTTTATTTACTTTTATATCCATACCCATTCATGATGCAGTGGTGATGAGAATATTTTTTAGAAAGTTGGAACCAGTAACAGTGATATTTAGGGGAACATAAATCAAGGCAAACACAACACAAAATGTTCACATAGACACACAGAATCATACCACTCATTTCACATACAGACACACCCAGTCTCATGCACACAAACCTACACCACCTAACCGTAATACAGCTTCTGCCTGGGACTATAGTAATTGGTCACATTACTTGTAAATCACTTTCTATCACCAGGGCCCCTACTCTCTTTCCCAGCACAAATTTGGAATCAGTTTGCCCTCTACACTAAAACCAGCAAGAATGTCCCACTTTCTCATCTTCAAAGTTCTTCCTCCCCAAGTGACTGATTCCGGAATACATACTGTTTACACGTTCTGTGAAGGCCACCTGCAATTACAGAAGAGAAAACACTATGAGGATAAGATCACAGTGATGCTCAAGCCTTTTGTTCATTTGCTGACAGTAGAAAACCTCATAAGAAAGAGTGGTCCAGGGAACCCAGCAAGGGTTATCAGAGCAAACCTACTCAGGCTGAAAGGCAAGAACTTTGCTGGGAGGATGGAACTTCCAAGTCCATTTACGTTGGAAATTACAGAATTCTTTGCCTAGAGGAAAAATCGCTCAGGAGAGAGAGCTCCATGCTCTACAGGCTGTAATGGATGCTGTCAATTTTAATGTCCTGTGGAATCAGGCACCATGAGTTGGTAAAAGACTCTCACTCCACATTCTCCCAACCAAGCGAACTGTATGTATCTGGAAGGAGTACCCTCAAATATTCATAACTGAATTCTATTGAAAGAGAAATAAAGCAATATTTCTATCTCAGACCAGAAAAAATCCAGCTAACCTTGATTTTCCACGGAGGCTTTTCTTCTCTCCTATCACGGTTCAGGTCATCCGCCACATAGTGAGGGAGAGCTGGAGGGACACAGAGTAACTGTCAGGACACTGGTGCTGCGACTCAGGAATTACTCAGGGGCTTTCTTCTCGATGAGGACATGGGGTGGTGTGTATGGATGTGGGAGGTTAGTTAGTGTGGGCTGAGCTGGTGTTGGGCCATCCTCTTTGGGGGATGAAGGAAGGCAAAGGACAAGAGGAAGGAATTGAAAACAGAGCTTTGGCTTTCTAGCTAAGGGGAGCCTCATCAGAAGGGAAGGGTCGATCTAAAAAATGGTAAACACTAAAATGCATGCTCTGTTTCAATGACACAGACCCATGACCCACCCTGCCTCTTTTGAGCTTCTGCTAAATTGCCACTGTCTCTTGATTTTTCCCAGATCACTCTTTCCCCAGCATCCACAATGCCAGCTACTGCATTTATCATGTCTTCTAATGTATAATATTTTATAATTGATTAACAACAACTTCTATTAAAGGACTGAATTCAATCCTAGACAAAATATGCTATATTTATTCACTAATCACTTGTCTTAAGGAAATTCAAATACACAAGATTTGACAAAACTGAAATCCTACCCTTTAGATACAGCCACTCTCAATCGTGTCATATTTTTCTCCCAATCTTTGTTTTCCATACAATGTATGTATGCCCACTGAGTCAGGGGTTGTCCATACTCTAGGGAGCTGTTCCATAAGTGGGACACTTCGTTATGAAGAGGGAGCCCAGACTGAGCACAGCCTGTATCTAACCCAGCTGTGCAGGAGAAGTGTACAGGCTAACAGTCAGGTTCCACTTTGAGTCCTTGGGTGTGGGCTACAGGAATTGACCAATGCTAAGGCTTATGGTAACATTATCCAATACAATAAAATAGCTCCCTGATTCTTATCTGCTTTTCGCCTTGTTTATGCAATGACACCAGCACTGACAGATATGACCTCTACTGTATACATGGGGTCTCACACCTCTCAGAATCTGGGAGCTGACCAGGAGAATGCAGGTCCTGAGGTGAATTTCACATGAATGACTGTGCCAAAGTCAACTGATAAGTCCACCCATAGCTGCCCTGGATTCTGTGACCACTAAGGCCACCTGATGGGCAAGGTCTGGACCTTTAGAGATGCTAGTATTTCCAGCCAATTATACGGATGCAGGGACTCCATTGCTCCATGACTGAGGATCCCTTGGCTGAGTGGTAAGTGCAGGTCAGGGATCCAGAGCATCCATACTGGGACCCACCCCTGGGTTCTCAGTATGGCTTTTCCACTTAGGAGGTCAAGAGCTTAGAACATTTATCTCTGCAGCATCTCCTTCTGAGGAAAAGGAATATTAAACAAATCTGGGCAACAGCTGTGTTGAGGGAAGAACATGCAAACAGCTTCACAAAACAAGTTAGGGTCCTGTGCCTGAGCTAACCTTAGGTACTTCAAAACTACTCCGTAAGTGTCTTAGCCCCTTAGAGCCGATGAAAGTAATATTAGAGTTAAAAGAAACTTGTTCCAATTCCCTTATTCTGGAATACTGAAACAAAAAGCTACAGCAGAGGAAGCCTCATAAACACACAGCACCTGCCATGGTTTACCCCAGCCTTGGAAGAACTGGGAAGGATAAGACCAAGGCAGGCCTGAGGAAAGGTCAGAGGTTAGGCAGGACTGGGGAGTGGGGAGCAGGGGCAGGGCTGTCTGGACGGAGCAGTGGGTTGTAAGAAGAGCAGTGACCCTGGGTCCTGCTGCCCTGAGTCTCTGTCCTGGGCCTCTTCAATTCCAGGAGACCAGGTTAGCAGGGCTGTGAGAGCCAGTGTGTGAAGAAGCCCAGCAGCCCCTTCACACAGTCCTCTAGAATTCCTGCCGGCCATGAAGGGTCTTTAGGATCAGCTGGACGTGGACCCCTCTCAAATGGAAGCATGTCAGCACATCAGCCTTGGGAGGTGCTGAGGCTGAAATGAGGAGACTGAGCACGTGCAGTGATCCCAAATCAAGTGTTCTGTGACTCTTCCACGCCTGGGAGCGTGCTTTCCATGAGGAATAAACAGTGAGGACAAAAGTAAGATGAAGCTACAAGTCCTGAAAGTGTAGAGGGAGAGAGTTCAACTCTCATCCACCACCTGACACAAAGTATAAGAACTTGTTCTCCAGTGTCAAGTGACTATGAGAGTTTTGTTCCCACTAGGACATGGCCATCATACGTGAATGTAAAAAGGAAACCAAAATCCTTGGTGCAAAATACCCTCCAGGTACCGAACAGAAACGAACCTTTCATTTTTGGCAGTGACAAAGCAATGAAAGAGTAGTCTTGTGAGAAAGAAAATTTCTGAATGGCAAAGCATGAAAAGAAGCACAGTACAGTCAAAGGACATGGACACAATAACTCTATTATGTCATTAAAGTTTGGAAAGAACAAATCAGAATTCTACACATATTTCCTTCTTCTTCCTGATTTCATATTCACCTTCCTTAGTTTCTAAAGAACCGGGTGGAACCCAAGTGTTCTAGGAATTGTCTCGCTTTAGATCCTACCTGAGAGTTGTTCCCTATGTGAATCGTCCTCAGCATCACTGCTATGTATGCTCTCCAAGATCCATTCTGTACAAACACAACCATGAGCATAAAGTTATTATACAAGTTGACGCACCCATTTCTCCTACTCGACTTGCTGGCTCACACAGCATCACCCTGGTCTTCCCTCCAGGTTCTCAGACCTCCCCTGTGCTCTGTGCAGACAGAGTCCTTCAATAAGATCTAGATCACAGTTGAAAATTGCAAATGAGGGAGAGATGCTGAGAAAATCACCTTTCGACCCCTCACTTCTATAGACCCATTTATAGCTTTCACCGTCAACCTTACCAACCTGAAATTCCAGATGGTACAGACACACTTGAAACATGGCTAGTGTGACCAAGCACTTGTGTGGTTTTTGCATTTTTTAATAGAATGAGTTAATTATTGTTTGAACTAAATTAATTATAAATAGACACATTTGGTTCGTGGCTACCACACTGGAAAGCTCAGCTGTAAGAAATCCAAAGATGAGAAAGAGGCAACCAGCCACCCCTCCCCTGGTTGTTCTTTACTGCAGAAAATTTCATGGCCTGATCTGATCATTCGTATGTAGGTATATCTTGGGCTCTTGGACCCACGCCACACATTGGGAGAGTCCTTGTGGACACTGAAGTAGTACAGTCAACACTCAGATTCAAAAGGAATTCCCAGCAAGGGGCCCACTTGTAGACAGAGGTGAAGGGCATGGCCCAGTACACCTGTATTAGACATAATCAGAGAGTAGGTGCAGAGGGGAGGGAGGGATTTCACTCTCTCCATGAGTCCATCCTTCTCACCCCTGACTCTAGAAGACATGAGGAAGGCAGTGGAAAAGGCCCCGTAGGAGGTGAAAAATTTGTATACTGAAAACTACAGGACATTGCGGAAAGAAATTAAAGAAGAGACAAATAATTGGAATGATATAAGATGTTCACAGACTGGATTATTAAATACTGTTGGCATTTTCTATACTACATAAAGTGATGTACACATATATCGCAACAACGCACAAAATTCCATGTCATTATTATAGAAGTGGACAGAATTCTAAAATACTTATGGAACCCCCCACAAGCAGATAAAACAATCTTGAGAGCAAAGAGCAATGATGGAGATTAACACTTCCTGAACTCAAAACTCATAACAATGCCACAGTAGTCTAAACAGTCTGCTAGTGGCATCAAGACAGTGAGATAGACCAATGAAATATAATAGAGAGACCCCAAATAAATGCACATATATATGGCCAACTGATCTTGGCCAAGGTTCTAAGATTACCAACTGAAGAAAGGATAGTCTGTTCAACAATCAACAGCATGAAAAGGCAACCTATAGGATGAGAGGAAATATGTGTAAACCTTGTATCTGAATAAGGGACCAATATCCAGAATATATAAGAAACTACTACAAGTCAATTTCAGAAAAAGAGCGGGCAAATAACTGAGTTTAAAAATGGGTAAAAAGCTTCATTAGACATTTCTCCATAAAGACATACAAGTGGTCAATCTACATATGAAAATTTGCTCAACATCGCTAAGCATCAGGGAAATGGAAATCAAGCCACAAGGAGATATCACTCACACCTGTTAGGATGTGTATTATAAAAAGACAATTAGGGCTTCCCTGGTGGCACAGTGGTTGAGAGTCTGCCTGCCATTGCAGGGAACAAGTGTTCGTGCACTGGTCTGGGAGGATCCCACATGCCACTGAGCGGTTGGGCCCATGAGCCATGGCCGCTGAGCCTGTGCGTTTGGAGCCTGTGCTCTGCAACGGGAGAGCCCACAACAATGAGAGGCCCGTGTACTGAAAAAAAAAAAAAACGAAAAAAGGAAAAAGAAAGAAAATTAATGGATGCTGGCAAAGATGTGAAGAATACGAACTCCTGTACCCTGTTTTGTACCCTGTTGTAATGTAAGATGGTGTAGGCATTATGGAAAACAGAATGGAGGTCCCCCAAAAATTATTAAGAGAACTATCATAAAATCCACAATCACTCATTTAGGTTTATATATAAAGGAGATAAAACAAGAATGTCCAAGAGATATCTACAATCTCATGTCCATTGCAGCATTATACACAATACACAACATAGGAAAACTGCCTAGTGTCCATGGGAAGATGAATTAATAAAGAAAATGTGCTGTAAACATACAGTGGAATGGCATTCAGTCGTTGAAAAAGAAGGAAATCCTGCCATTTGCAGCAACACGAAAGAACTTGGAGGACATTTGTAAGAGTGACAGAAGCCAGTCACAGAAGGTGAAAAACTGAAAGAAAACTCCGAGAAGCAGAGAGTAGTAGGGTGCTTCCAAGAGCTAGCAAGAGGTTGACATGGGAAGTCTGTGTTCAATGGTTAGCATTTGTTATTTGCAAAATGGAAAAGTTCTAGACACATGCTGTACAACAAGGTGCATGTAGTCAACAGGACTGCCTGGACATTTCAAAACTTGTTAAGATGTTGGATTTCATCGTATGTGTACTTTTACAACAATAAAATACACATATGTAAAATAAATACAAAGTGGAAAAAGGGGAAAAAAGAAGAAAAATAAGGAACGGGAGTCAACAGAGGGATAGAAGAAAGCAGGAAGGGTCTCGAATGTACACAGGTATCAGGAGATAATGGGAGAGAAGCTCCTCTCCCCAGGCTTTAAAGAAGACATCTCTCCAGAGTTCACTCCAGCAAGAGGGGGATGTCCTTTCTCTTCCCCATTCAAGCAGAAGTGCCAATAGCATCCTAAGTGTGGCCCAGGCTGTGCTCAGGTGTACACTTTTCCTTGATCTCTAAACCAAACACCCCTGACTCCCCATGGCTCAGGTGCCCTTCCTGTATCTCCTTCCACTTCACTAAAGCATTTCCCTCTTCAAGTGCAGCCCGAGGCGCCAATCCTGTCCTCACACGTGTTGTCCACTGGGCGGGTCTCTGAGTTCTTAAGAGCCTCCCTGTGAGTAGCAGGCACTGAATCGCACACCAGGGTTCCCCTCAGCACCATCAGCAAACTACCACCTAGGGATTGAGGATTTCTAGAACAACTTTACTCATACACAGTCTCTTGTGTAAACAAGTGACATTTTACAGTCAAGCATTTTCAGTGTTTTCTTTGGTGGGGAAAATATTGACACATATAAGGCAATCATATTCTATTAAAGTATGTATTTCTCAAAGGACTCACTATCGAAAATAAATTTTTAACTATAACTTTCCATGTTTTAATTAACTTTACTCCCAGACTTGTTTGCTTGCAAAAGCCTTCAGAAAATACCAAGAACCTACTTCATCTGGCAGTTTGCACAGAAAAATGAGTGGAGATGCTCTTGTCACACTGCTTGGTTTCTCTGTCCTACCTTGCAAAGCACAACCTCCTATCTGCCCTCCTGGGATGGGAGCCAGTGCCCACCCTGAGCTCAATCCCTGGGGTAGATTTCTTGGTTCTGTCTTCATTGTATGCAGTGTGTCTTGCCCAGCACACAGAAACAGGGCCGGCACAAGTGATGGAAGACAGACTTTCCACAGGAGAAGGACATTTCGTTTCCTTAGCACAGAATCCGATAGTGAATATTAGCCTCAAAGGAGAAAGGTGGAGTGAATTTCCTCCATCTACTCCTGGAGGCTCCTTCTTTCTCGGACTCCTCCAGAACTGGGTGTGGCATGTGGGTACAAGCATGGGCTCCCGGCAAAAGGAAGGAGGCCTGCCTAGCACTAGGTGCTTCAGGTAAGGGGGGAGGACTCATCCCGAGGCTCTAATAGGAAACAGTTAGAATGAGGGAAGTGGCAGAGAGATGTATCATAACCATTCAGAATGCTATGAGACCTACTAAGAGATGAGATTTCTTATTAAATGAAGTTGTAATTGACCCAGTAGTAGGGATGCTGAAACCCAGCTTTGTTCATTAGGAATCCAGCCATGGAGCAACTAAGTCCGTGCACCACAACTACTAAGCCTGTGCCGTAGAGCCTGCAAGTCACAACTACTGAGCCCACGTGCCACAACTATTGAAGCCCATGCACCTAGAGCCCGTGCTCTGGAACAACAGAAGCCACTGAAATGAGAAGCCCGCACACTGCAACGAAGACACAACACAGCCAAAAGAATAATAATAATGATAATCCAGTAAACATTTGCCTGGGTGGTGATAGGATTTGTTTTCCAGGTTAAATGAGGCTCACTTGGTATAAAATCAATGCACACACTGAAAGTATACAGTTTATTTACTTTTATATCCATACCCATTCATGATGCAGTGGTGATGGGAATAATTTTTAGAAAGTTGCCACCAGTAACAGTGATGTTTAGGGGAACATAAATCAAGGCAAACACAACACAAAAAGTTCACTTACACACACAGAATCATCCCACTCATTTCACATACAGCCACACCCAGTCTCATGCACACAAACCTACACCACCTAACCGTAATACAGCTTCTTCCTGGGACTATAGTAATTGGTCACATTACTTGTAAATCACTTTCTATCACCAGGACACCTACTCTCATTCCCAGCACAAATTTGGAATCAGTCTGCCCTCTACACTAAAACCAGCAAGAATGTCCCACTTTCTTATCTTCAAAGTTCTTCCTCCCCAAGTGACTGATTCCACAATACATACCGTTTTCACGTTCTGGGAAGGCCACCTGCAATTACAGAAGAGAAAACACTATGAGGATAAGATCACAGTGATGCTCAGGTCTTTTGTTCATTTGCTGACAGTAGAAAACCTCATAAGAAACAGTGGTCCAGGGAACCCAGCAAGGGTTATCAGAGCAAAGCTACTCAGGCTGAAAGGCAGGAACATTGCTGGGAGGATGGAACTTCCGAGTCTATTTAGGTTGGAAATTACAGAATTCTTTGCCTAGAGGAAAAATCGCTGCAGGAGAGAGAGCTCCATACTCTACAGTCTGTAATGGATGCTGTCAATTGTAATGTCCTGTGGAATCAGGCTGCATGAGTTGGTAATAGACTCTCACTCCACATTCTCCCAACCAAGGGAATTGTATGTATCTGGAAGGAATACCCTCAAATATTCATAACTTAATTCTATTCAAAGAGAAATAAAGCAATATTTCTATCTCAGACCAGAAACAATCCAGCTTACCTTGGGGATCCACGGAGGCTTTTCTCCTGTCCTATCATGGTGCAGGTCATCCGCCACATCCTCAGGGAGAGCTGGAGGGACACAGAGTAACTGTCAGGACACTGGTGCTGCGACTCAGCAATCACTCAGGGGCTTTCTTCTCGATGAGGACATGGGGTGGTGTGTATGGATGTGGGAGGTTAGTAGGTGTGGGCTGAGCTGGTGTTGGGCCATCCTCTTTGGGGGATGAAGGAAGGCAAAGGACAAGAGGAAGGAAATGAAAACAGAGCTTTGGCTTTCTAGCTAAGGGGAGCCTCATCAGAAGGGAAGGGTCGATCTAAAAAATGGTAAACACTAAAATGCATGCTCTGTTTCAATGACACAGACCCATGACCCACCCTGCCTCTTTTGAGCTTCTGCTAAATTGCCACTGTCTCTTGATTTTTCCCAGATCACTCTTTCCCCAGCATCCACAATGCCAGCTACTGCATTTATCATGTCTTCTAATGTATAATATTTTATACTTGATTAACAACAACCTCTATTAAAGGACTGAATTCAATCCTAGACAAAATATGCTATATTTATTCACTAATCACTTGTCTTAAGGAAAATCAAATACACAAGATTTGACAAAACTGAAATCCTACCCTTTAGATACAGCCACTCTCAATCGTGTCATATTTTTCTCCCAATCTTTGTTTTCCATACAATGTATGTATGCCCACTGAGTCAGGGGTTGTCCATACTCTAGGGAGCTGTTCCATAAGTGGGACACTTCGTTATGAAGAGGGAGCCCAGACTGAGCACAGCCTGTATCTAACCCAGCTGTGCAGGAGAAGTGTACAGGCTAACAGTCAGGTTCCACTTTGAGTCCTTGGGTGTGGGCTACAGGAATTGACCAATGCTAAGGCTTATGGTAACATTATCCAATACAATAAAATAGCTCCCTGATTCTTATCTTCTTTTGGCCTTGTTTAAGCAATGACACCAGCACTGACAGATATGACCTGTACTGTATACATGGGGTCTCACACCTCTCTGAATCTGGGAGCTGACCAGGAGAACGCAGGTCCTGAGGTGAATTTCACATTAATGACTGTGCCAAAGTCAACTGATAAGTCCACCCATAGCTGCCCTGGATTCTGTGACCACTAAGGCCACCTGATGGGCAAGGTCTGGAATTTTAGAGATGCTAGGACTTCCAGCCAGGATACGGATGCAGGCACTCCCTTGCTCCATGACTGCGGATCCCTTGGCTGAGTGGTAAGTGCAGCTCAGGGATCCAGAGCATCCATACTGGGACCCACCCCTGGGTTCTCAGTATGGCTTTTCCACTTAGGAGGTCAAGAGCTTAGAACATTTATCTCTGCACCATCTCCTTCTGAGGAAAAGGAATATTAAACAAATCTGGGCAACAGCTGTGTTGAGGGAAGAACATGCAAACAACTTCACAAAACAAGTTAGGGTCCTGTGCCTGAGCTAACCTTAGGTACTTCAAAACTACACCGTAAGTGTCTTAGCCCCTTAGAGCAGATGAAAGTAATATTAGAGTTAAAAGTAACTTGTCCCAATTCCCTTATTCTGCAATACTGAAACAAAAAGCTACAGCAGAGGAAGCCTCATAAACACACAACTCCTGCCAGGGTTTACCCAGGCCTTGAAAGAACTGGGAAGGATAAGACCAAGGCAGGCCTGAGGAAAGGTCAGAGGGTAGGCAGGACTGGGGAGTGGGGAGCAGGGGCAGGGCTGTCTGGACGGAGCAGTGGGTTGTAAGAAGAGCAGTGACCCTGGGTCCTGCTGCCCTGAGTCTCTGTCCTGGGCCTCTTCAATTCCAGGAGACCAGGTTAGCAGGGCTGTGAGAGCCAGTGTGTGAAGAAGCCCAGCAGCCCCTTCACACAGTCCTCTAGAATTCCTGCCGGCTATGAAGGGTCTTTAGGATCAGCTGGACGTGGACCCCTCTCAAATGGAAGCATGTCATCACATCAGCCTTAGGAGGTGCTGAGGCTGAAATGAGGAGACTGAGCACATGCAGTGATCCCAAATCAAGTGTTCTGTGAATCTTCCACCTCTGGGAGCGTGCTTTCCATGAGGAATAAACAGTGAGGACAAAAGTAAGATGAAGCTACAAGTCCTGAAAGTGTAGAGGGAGAGAGTTCAACTCTCATCCACCACCTGACACAAAGTATAAGAACTTGTTCTCCAGTGTCAAGTGACTATGAGAGTTTTGTTCCCACTAGGACATGGCCATCATACGTGAATGTAAAAAGGAAACCAAAATCCTTGGTGCAAAATACCCTCCAGGTACCGAACAGAAACGAACCTTTCATTTTTGGCAGTGACAAAGCAATGAAAGAGTAGTCTTTGAGAAAGAAAATTTCTGAATGGCAAAGCATGAAAAGAAGCACAGTACAGTCAAAGGACATGGACACAATAACTCTATTATATCATTAAAGTTTGGAAAGAACAAATCAGAATTCTACACATATTTCCTTCTTCCTGATTTCCTATTCACCTTCCTTAGTTTCTAAAGAACCGCGTGGAACCCAAGTGTTCTAGGAATTGTCTCGCTTTAGATCCTACCTGAGAGTTGTTCCCTATGTGAATCGTCCTCAGCATCACTGCTATGTATGCTCTCCAAGATCCATTCTGTATGAACACAACCATGAGCATAAAGTTATTATACAAGTTGACCCACCCATTTCTCCTACTCGACTTGCTGGCTCACACAGCATCACCCTGGTATTCCCTCCAGGTTCTCAGACCTCCCCTGTGCTCTGTGCAGACAGAGTCCTTCAATAAGATCTTGATCACAGTTGAAAATTGCAAATGAGGGAGAGATGCTGAGAAAATCACCTTTCAACCACTCACTTCTATAGACCCATTTATAGCTTTCACCGTCAACCTTACCAACCTGAAATTTCAGATGTTACAGACGTACTTGAAACATGGCTAGTGTGACCAAGCACTTGTGTGGTTTTTGCATTTTTTAATAGAATGAGTTAATTATTGTTTGAACTAAATTAATTATAAATAGACACATTTGGTTCGTGGCTACCACACTGGAAAGCTCAGCTCTAAGAAATCCAAAGATGAGAAAGAGGCAAACAGCCACCCCTCCCCTGGTTGTTCTTTACTGCAGAAAATTTGATGGCCTGATCTGATCATTCGTATGTAGGTATATCTTGGGCTCTTGGACCCACGCTAGGCATTGCAAGAGTCCTTGTGGACACTGAAATAGTACAGTCAACACTCAGATTCAAGAGGAATTCCCAGCAAGGGGCCCACTTGTAGACAGAGGTGAAGGGCATGGCCCAGTACACCTGTATTAGACATAATCAGAGTGTAGGTGCAGAGGGGAGGGAGGGATTTCACTCTCTCCATGAGTCCATCCTTCTCACCCCTGACTCTAGAAGACCTGAGGAAGGCAGTGGAAAAGGCCCCGTAGGAGGTGAAAAATTTGTATACTGAAAACTACAGGACATTGCGGAAAGAAATTAAAGAAGAGACAAATAATTGGAATGATATAAGATGTTCATAGACTGGATTATTAAATACTGTTGGCATTTTCTATACTACATAAAGTGATGTACACATATATCGCAACAACCCACAAAATTCCATGTCATTATTATAGAAGTGGACAGAATCCTAAAATACATATGGAACCCCCCACAAGTAGATAAAACAATCCTGAGAGCAAAGAGCAATGATGGAGATTAACACTTCCTGAACTCAAAACACATAACAATGCCACAGTAGTCAACACAGTCTGCTAGTGGCATCAAGACAGTGAGATAGATCAATGAAATATAATAGAGAGACCCCAAATAAACGCACATATATATGGCCAACTGATCTTGGCCAAGGTTCTAAGATTACCAAGTGAAGAAAGGATAGTCTGTTCAACAATCAACAGCATGAAAAGGCAACCTATCGGATGAGAGGAAATATGTGTAAACCTTGTATCTGAATAAGGGACCAATATCCAGAATATATAAGAAACTACTACAAGTCAATTTCAGAAAAAGAGCGGGCAAATAACTGAGTTTAAAAATGGGTAAAAAGCTTCATTAGACATTTATCCATAAAGACATACAAGTAGTCAATCTACATATGAAAATTTGCTCAACATCGCTAAGCATCAGGGCAATGGAAATCAAGCCACAAGGAGATATCACTCACACCTGTTAGGATGTGCATTATAAAAAGACAATTAGGGCTTCCCTGTTGGCACAGTGGTTGAGAGCCTGCCTGCCGATGTAGGGTACAACTGTTCATGCACTGGTCTGGGAGGATCCCACATGCCGCTGAGCGATTGGGCCCATGAGCCATGGCCGCTGAGCCTGTGCGTTTGGAGCCTGTGCTCCACAACGGGAGAGCCCACAACAATGAGAGGCCCGTGTACTGCAAAAAAAAAAAAAAAAAAAAAAAAAGAAAAGAAAAAAGAAACAAAATTAATGGATGCTGGCAAAGATGTGAAGAATAGGAACTCCTGTACCCTGTTTTGTACCCTGTTGTAATGTAAAATGGTGTAGCCATTATGGAAAACAGAATGGAGGTCCCCCAAAAATTATTAAGAGAACTATCATAAAATCCACAATCACTCATTTAGGTTTATATACAAAGGAGATAAAACAAGAATGTCCAAGAGATATCTACAATCTCATGTCCATTGCAGCATTATACACAATACACAACATAGGAAAACTGCCTAGTGTCCATGGGAAGATGAATTAATAAAGAAAATGAGGTGTAAACATACAGTGGAATGTCATTCAGTCGTTGAAAAGGAAGGAAATCCTGCCATTTGCAGCAACACGAAAGAACTTGGAGGACATTTGTAAGAGTGAAATAAGCCAGTCACAGAAGGTCAAAAACTGAAAGAAAACTCTGAGAAGCAGAGAGTAGAAGGGTGGTTCCAACAGCTGGCAGGAGGTTGACATGGTAAGTCTCTGTTCAATGGTTAGTATGTGTTATTTCAAAATGGAAAAGTTCTAGACACATGCTGTACAACAAGGTGCATGTAGTCAACAGGACTGCCTGGACATTTCAAAACTTGTTAAGACGTTGGATTTCATCATATGTGTACTTTTACAACAATAAAATACACATATGTAAAATAAACACAAAGTGGAAAAAGGGGAAAGAAGAAGAAAAATAAGGAATGGGAGTCAACAGAGGGAAAGAAGAAAGCAGGAAGGGTCTCTAATGTACACAGGTATCAGGAGATAATGGGAGAGAAGCTCCTCTCCCCAGGCTTTAAAGAAGACATCTCTCCAGAGTTCACTCCAGCAGGAGGGGGATGTCCTTTCTCTTCCCCATTCCACCAGAAGTGCCAATAGCATCCTAAATGTGGCCCAGGCTGTGCTCAGTTGTACACTTTTCCTTGATCTCTAAACCAACAACCCCTGACTCCCCATGGCTCAGGTGCCCTTCCTGTATCTCCATCCACTTCACTAAAGCATGTCCCTCTTCAAGTGCGGTCCGAGGCGCCGATCCTGTCCTAACACGTGGGGTCCACTGGGTGGGCCTCTGAGTTCTTAAGAGCCTCCCTGTGAGTAGCAGGCACTGAATCGCACACCAGGGTTCCCCTCAGCACCATCAGCAAACTACGACCTAGGGATTGAGGATTTCTAGAACAACTTTACTCATACACAGTCTCTTGGGTAAACAAGTGACATATTACAATCAAGCATTTTCAGTGTTTTCTTTGGTGGGGAAAATATTGACACATATAAGGCAATCATATTCTATTCAAATATGTATTTCTCAAAGGACTCACTATCGAAAAAAATTTTAAGTATATCTTTAAAAGTTTTAATTGACTTTACTCCCAGACTTGTTTGCTTGCAAAAGCCTTCAGAAAATACCAAGAACCTACTTCATCTGGCAGTTTGCACAGCAACATGAGTGGAGATGCTCTTGTCACACTCCTTGGTTTCTCTGTCCCACCCTGCAAAGCACAACCTCCTGTCCGCCCTCCTGGGAAGGGGGCCAGTGCCCACACTGAGCTCAATCCGTGGGGTAGATATCTTGGATCTGTCTTCACTGTATGCAGTGTTTCTTGCCCAGCACACAGAAACAGGGCCGGCACAAGTGATGGAAGACAGACTTTCCGCAGGAGAAGGACATTTCGTTTCCTTAGCACAGAATCCGATAGTGAATATTAGCCTCAAAGGAGAAAGGTGGAGTGAATTTCCTCCATCTACTCCTGGAGGCTCCTTCTTTCTCGGACTCCTCCAGAACTGGGTGTGGCATGTGGGTACAAGCATGGGCTCCCTGCAAAAGGAAGGAGGCCTGCCTAGCACTAGGTGCTTCAGGTAAGGGGGGAGGACTCATCCCGAGGCTCTAATAGGAAACAGTTAGAATGAGGGAAGTGGCAGAGAGATGTATCATAACCATTCAGAATGCTATGAGACCTACTAAGAGATGAGATTTCTTATTAAATGAAGTTGTAATTGACCCAGTAGTAGGGATGCTGAAACCCAGCTTTGTTCATTAGGAATCCAGCCATGGAGCAACTAAGTCCGTGCACCACAACTACTAAGCCTGTGCCGTAGAGCCTGCAAGTCACAACTACTGAGCCCACGTGCCACAACTATTGAAGCCCATGCACCTAGAGCCCGTGCTCTGGAACAACAGAAGCCACTGAAATGAGAAGCCCGCACACTGCAACGAAGAAACAACACAGCCAAAAAAATAATAATAATAATAATCCAGTAAACATTTGCCTGGGTGGTGATAGGATTTGTTTTCCAGGTTAAATGAGGCTCACTTGGTATAAAATCAATGCACACACTGAAAGTATACAGTTTATTTACTTTTATATCCATACCCATTCATGATGCAGTGGTGATGGGAATATTTTTTAGAAACTTGGCACCAGTAACAGTGATGTTTAGGGGAACATAAATCAAGGGAAACACAACACAAAAAGTTCACTTACACACACAGAATCATCCCACTCATTTCACATACAGACACACCCAGTCTCATGCACACAAACCTACACCACCTAACCGTAATACAGCTTCTTCCTGGGACTATAGTAATTGGTCACATTACTTGTAAATCACTTTCTATCACCAGGACACCTACTCTCATTCCCAGCACAAATTTGGAATCAGTCTGCCCTCTACACTAAAACCAGCAAGAATGTCCCACTTTCTTATCTTCAAAGTTCTTCCTCCCCAAGTGACTGATTCCACAATACATACCGTTTTCACGTTCTGGGAAGGCCACCTGCAATTACAGAAGAGAAAACACTATGAGGATAAGATCACAGTGATGCTCAGGTCTTTTGTTCATTTGCTGACAGTAGAAAACCTCATAAGAAACAGTGGTCCAGGGAACCCAGCAAGGGTTATCAGAGCAAAGCTACTCAGGCTGAAAGGCAGGAACTTTGCTGGGAGGATGGAACTTCCAAGTCCATTTAGGTTGGAAATTACAGAATTCTTTGTCTACAGGAAAAATCCCTGCAGGAGAGAGAGCTCCGTACTCTACAGGCTGTAATGGATGCTGTCAATTGTAATGTCCTGTGGAATCAGGCTGCATGAGTTGGTAATAGACTCTCACTCCACATTCTCCCAACCAAGGGAATTGTATGTATCTGGAAGGAATACCCTCAAATATTCATAACTTAATTCTATTCAAAGAGAAATAAAGCAATATTTCTATCTCAGACCAGAAACAATCCAGCTTACCTTGGGGATCCACGGAGGCTTTTCTCCTGTCCTATCACGGTGCAGGTCATCCGCCACATCCTCAGGGAGAGCTGGAGGGACACAGAGTAACTGTCAGGACACTGGTGCTGCGACTCAGGAATTACTCAGGGCCTTTCTTCTCAATGAGGACATGGGGTGGGTGGTGTGTATGGATGTGGGAGGTTAGTAAGTGTGGGCTGATCTGGTGTTGGGCCATCCTCTTTAGGGGATGAAGGAAGGCAAAGGACAAGAGGAAGGAAATGAAAACAGAGCTTTGGCTTTCTAGCTATGGGGAGCCTAATCAGAAGGGAGGGGTCGATCTAAAAAATGGTAAACACTAAAATGCATGCTCTGTTTCAATGACAAAGACCCATGACCCATCCTGCCTCTTTTGAGCTTCTGCTAAATTGCTACTGTCTCTTAATTTTTCCCAGATCACTCTTTCCCCAGCATCCACAATGCCAGCTACTGCATTTATCATGTCTTCTGTTGTGTGATATTTTATACTTGATTAACGGCAACCTCCATTAAAGGACTGTATTCAATCCTAGACAAAATATGCTATATTTATTCACTAATCACTTGTCTTAAAGAAAATCAAATACACAAGATTTGACAAAACTGAAATCCTACCATTTAGATACAGCCACTATCAATCGTATCATATTTTTCTCCCACTCTTTGTTTTCTATACAATATACATATGCCCACAGAGTCAGGGGTTGTCCATACTCTAGGGAGCTGTTCCATAAATGGGACACTTCGTTATGAAGAGGGAGCCCAGACTGAGCACAGTCTGTCTCTAACCCAGCTGCGCAGGAGAAGTGTACAGGCTAACAGTCAGGTTCCACTTTGAGTCCTTGGGTGTGGGCTACAGGAATTGACCAATTCTACGGCTTATGGTAATGTTATCCAATACAATAAAATAGCTCCCTGATTCTTATCTGCTTTTGGCCTTGTTTAAGCAATGACACCAGCACTGACAGATATGACCTGTACTGTATACATGGGGTCTCACACCTCTCAGAATCTGGGAGCTGACCAGGAGAATGCAGGTCCTGAGGAGAATTTTACATTAATGACTGAGCCAAAGTCAACTGATAAGTCCACCCATAGCTGCCCTGGATTCTGTGACCACTAAGGCCACCTGATGGGCAAGGTCTGGAACTTTAGAGATGCTAGGACTTCCAGCCAAGGATACGGATGCAGGGACTCCCTTGCTCCATGACTGAGGATCCCTTGGCTGAGTGGTAAGTGCAGGTCAGGGATCCAGAGCATCCATACTGGTACCCAACCCTGGGTTCTCAGAATGGCTTTTCCACTTAGGAGGTCAAGAGCTTAGAACATTTATCTCTGCACCATCTCCTTCTGAGGAAAAGGAATATTAACCAAATCTGGGCAACAGCTGTGTTGAGGGAAGAACATGCAAACAACTTCACAAAACAAGTAAGGGTCCTGGTGCCTGAGCTAACCTTAGGTACTTCCAAACTACTCCGTAAGTGCCTTAGCCCCTTAGAGAGGATGAAAGCAATATTAGAGTTAAAAGTAACTTGTACCAATTCCCTTAGTCTGGAATGCTGAAACAAAAGTTCTACAGCAGAGGAAGCCTCATAAACACACAACTCCTGCCAGGGTTTACCCCAGCCTTGGAAGAACTGGGAAGGATAAGACCAAGGCAGGCCTGAGGAAAGGTCAGAGGTTAGGCAGGACTGGGGAGTGGGGAGCAGGGGCAGGGCTGTCTGGACGGAGCAGTGGGTTGTAAGAAGAGCAGTGACCCTGGGTCCTGCTGCCCTGAGTCTCTGTCCTGGGCCTCTTCAATTCCAGGAGACCAGGTTAGCAGGGCTGTGAGAGCCAGTGTGTGAAGAAGCCCAGCAGCCCCTTCACACAGTCCTCTAAAATTCCTGCCGGCCATGAAGGGTCTTTAGGATCAGCTGGACGTGGACCCCTCTCAAATGGAAGCATGTCAGCACATCAGGCTTGGGAGGTGCTGAGGCTGAAATGAAGAGACTGAGCACATGCAGTGATCCCAAATCAAGTGTTCTGTGACTCTTCCACTTCTGGGAGCGTGCTTTCCATGAGGAATAAACAGTGAGGGCAAAAGTAAGATGAAGCTACAAGTCCTGAAAGTGTAGAGGGAGAGAGTTCAACTCTCATCCACCACCTGACACAAAGTATAAGAACTTGTTCTCCAGTGTCAAGTGACTATGAGAGTTTTGTTCCCACTAGGACATGGCCATCATACATGAATGTAAAAAGGAAACCAAAATCCTTGGTGCAAAATACCCTCCAGGTACTGAACAGAAACGAACCTTTCATTTTTGGCAGTGACAAAGCAATGAAAGAGTAGTCTTGTGAGAAAGAAAATTTCTGAATGGCAAAGCATGAAAAGAAGCACAGTACAGTCAAAGGACATGGACACAATAACTCTATTATATCATTAAAGTTTGGAAAGAACAAATCAGAATTCTACACATATTTCCTTCTTCCTGATTTCCTATTCACCTTCCTTAGTTTCTATAGAACCGGGTGGAACCCAAGTGTTCTAGGAATTGTCTCGCTTTAGATCCTACCTGAGAGTTGTTCCCTATGTGAATCGTCCTCAGCATCACTGCTATGTATGCTCTCCAAGATCCATTCTGTACAAACACAACCATGAGCATAAAGTTATTATACAAGTTGACGCACCCATTTCTCCTACTCGACTTGCTGGCTCACACAGCATCACCCTGGTCTTCCCTCCAGGTTCTCAGACCTCCCCTGTGCTCTGTGCAGACAGAGTCCTTCAATAAGATCTTGATCACAGTTGAAAATTGCAAACGAGGGAGAGATGCTGAGAAAATCACCTTTCGACCCCTCACTTCTATAGACCCATTTATAGCTTTCACCGTCAACCTTACCAACCTGAAATTCCAGATGTTACAGACACACTTGAAACATGGCTAGTGTGACCAAGCACTTGTGTGGTTTTTGCATTTTTTAATAGAATGAGTTAATTATTGTTTGAACTAAATTAATTATAAATAGACACATTTGGTTCGTGGCTACCACACTGGAAAGCTCAGCTGTAAGAAATCCAAAGATGAGAAAGAGGCAACCAGCCACAACTCCCCTGGTTGTTCTTTACTGCAGAAAATTTGATGGCCTGATCTGATCATTTGTATGTAGGTATATCTTGGGCTCTTGGACCCACGCCACGCATTGGGAGAGTCCTTGTGGACACTGAAATAGTACAGTCAACACTCAGATTCAAGAGGAATTCCCAGCAAGGGGCCCACTTGTAGACAGAGGTGAAGGGCATGGCCCAGTACACCTGTATTAGACATAATCAGAGAGTAGGTGCAGAGGGGAGGGAGGGATTTCACTCTCTCCATGAGTCCATCCTTCTCACCCCTGACTCTAGAAGACCTGAGGAAGGCAGTGGAAAAGGCCCCACAGGAGGTGAAAAATTTGTATACTGAAAACTACAGGACATTGCGGAAAGAAATTAAAGAAGAGACAAATAATTGGAATTATATAAGATGTTCATAGACTGGATTATTAAATACTGTTGGCATTTCTATACTACATAAAGTGATGTACACATATATCGCAACAACCCACAAAATTCCATGTCATTATTATAGAAGTGGACAAAATCCTAAAATACATATGGAACCCCCCACAAGCAGATAAAACAATCTTGAGAGCAAAGAGCAATGATGGAGATTAACACTTCCTGAACTCAAAACACATAACAATGCCACAGTAGTCAACACAGTCTGCTACTGGCATCAAGACAGTGAGATAGACCAATGAAATATAATAGACAGACCCCAAATAAATGCACATATATATGGCCAACTGATCTTGGCCAAGGTTCTAAGATTACCAAGTGAAGAAAGGATAGTCTGTTCAACAATCAACAGCATGAAAAGGCAACCTATCGGATGAGAGGAAATATGTGTAAATCTTGTATCTGAATAAGGGACCAATATCCAGAATATATAAGAAACTACTACAAGTCAATTTCAGAAAAAGAGCGGGCAAATAACTGAGTTTAAAAATGGGTAAAAAGCTTCATTAGACATTCCTCCATAAAGACATACAAGTAGTCAATCTACATATGAAAATTTGCTCAACATCGCTAAGCATCAGGGAAATGGAAATCAAGCCACAAGGAGATATCACTCACACCTGTTAGGATGTGCATTATAAAAAGACAATTAGGGCTTCCCTGGTGGCACAGTGGTTGAGAGTCTGCCTGCCGATGTCGGGTACAAGTGTTTGTGCACTGGTCTGGGAGGATCCCACATGCCGCTGAGCGGTTGGGCCCATGAGCCATGGCCGCTGAGCCTGTGCGTTTGGAGCCTGTGCTCCACAACGGAAGGTCCCAAAACAATGAGAGGCCCGTGTACTGCAAAAAAAAAAAAAAAGAAAAAAGAAAAGAAAAGGAAAAAGGAAAAAGAAAGAAAATTAATGGATGCTGGCAAAGATGTGAAGAATTGGAACTCCTGTACCCTGTTTTGTACCCTTTAGTAATGTAAAATGGTGTAGCCATTATGGAAAACAGAATGGAGGTCCCCCAAAAATTATTAAGAGAACTATCATAAAATCCACAATCACTCATTTAGGTTTATATATAAAGGGGATAAAACAAGAATGTCCAAGAGATATCTACAATCTCATGTCCATTGCAGCATTGTACACAATACACAACATAGGAAAACTGCCTAGTGTCCATGGGAAGATGAATTAATAAAGAAAATGTGGTGTAAACATACAGTGGAATGTCATTCAGTCGTTGAAAAAGAAGGAAATCCTGCCATTTGCAGCAACACGAAAGAACTTGGAGGACATTTGTAAGAGTGACATAAGCCAGTCACAGAAGGTCAAAAACTGAAAGAAAACTCCGAGAAGCAGAGAATAGTAGGGTGGTTCCAAGAGCTGGCAAGAGGTTGACATGGGAAGTCTGTGTTCAATGGTTAGCATGTGTTATTTGCAAAATGTAAAAGTTCTAGACACATGCTGTACAACAAGGTGCATGTAGTCAACAGGAATGACTGGACATTTCAAAACTTGTTAAGACGTTGGATTTCATCGTATGTGTACTTTTACAACAATAAAATACACATATGTAAAAGAAATACAAAGTGGAAAAAGGGGAAAAAAGAAGAAAAATAAGGAACGGGAGCCAACAGAGGGAAAGAAGAAAGCAGGAAGGGTCTCTAATGTACACAGGTATCAGGAGATAATGGGAGAGGAGCTCCTCTCCCCAGGCTTTAAAGAAGACATCTCTCCACAGTTCACTCCAGCAAGAGGGGCATGTCCCTTCTCTTCCCCATTCAACCAGAAGCGCCAATAGCATCCTAAGTGGGGCCCAGGCTGTGCTCAGGTGTACACTTTTCCTTGATCTCTAAACCAAACACCCCTGACTCCCCATGGCTCAGGTGCCCTTCCTGTATCTCCTTCCACTTCTCTAAAGCATTTCCCTCTTCAAGTGCAGCCCGAGGCGCCAATCCTGTCCTCACTCGTGGGGTCCACTGGGCGGGTCTCTGTGTTCTTAAGAGCCTCCCTGTGAGTAGCAGGCACTGAATCGCACACCAGGGTTCCCCTCAGCACCATCAGCAAACTACCACCTAGGGATTGAGGATTTCTAGAACAACTTTACTCATACACAGTCTCTTGGGTAAACAAGTGACATTTTACAATCAAGCATTTTCAGTGTTTTCTTTGGTGGGGAAAATATTGACACATATAAGGCAATCATATTCTATTAAAGTATGTATTTCTCAAAGGACTCACTATCGAAAAAAAAATTTTAACTATAACTTTCCATGTTTTAATTGACTTTACTCCCAGACTTGTTTGCTTGCAAAAGCCTTCAGAAAATACCAAGAACCTACTTCATCTGGCAGTTTGCACCGCAACATGAGTGGAGATGCTCTTGTCACACTCCTTGGTTTCTCTATCCTACCTTGCAAAGCACAACCTCCTGTCTGCCCTCCTGTGATGGGAGCCAGTGCCCACCCAGAACTCAATCCCTGGGGTAGATTTCTTGGTTCTGTCTTCATTGTATGCAGTGTGTCTTGCCCAGCACACAGAAACAGGGCCGGCACAAGTGATGGAAGACAGACTTTCCACAGGAGAAGGACATTTCGTTTCCTTAGCACAGAATCCGATAGTGAATATTAGCCTCAAAGGAGAATGGTGGAGTGAATTTCCTCCATCTACTCCTGGAGGCTCCTTCTTTCTCGGACTCCTCCAGAACTGGGTGTGGCATGGGCTCCCTGCAAAAGGAAGGAGGCCTGCCTAGCACTAGGTGCTTCAGGTAAGGGGGGAGGACTCATCCCGAGGCTCTAATAGGAAACAGTTAGAATGAGGGAAGTGGCAGAGAGATGTATCATAACCATTCAGAATGCTATGAGACCTACTAAGAGATGAGATTTCTTATTAAATGAAGTTGTAATTGACCCAGTAGTAGGGATGCTGAAACCCAGTTTGGTTCATTAAGATACCAGCCATTGGGCAACTAAGTCCATGCACCACAACTACTAAGCCTGTGCCGTAGAGCCTGCAAGTCACAACTACTGAGCCCACGTGCCACAACTATTGAAGCCCATGCACCTAGAGCCCGTGCTCTGGAACAACAGAAGCCACTGAAATGAGAAGCCCGCACACTGCAACGAAGACACAACACAGCCAAAAGAATAATAATAATGATAATCCAGTAAACATTTGCCTGGGTGGTGATAGGATTTGTTTTCCAGGTTAAATGAGGCTCACTTGGTATAAAATCAATGCACACACTGAAAGTATACAGTTTATTTACTTTTATATCCATACCCATTCATGATGCAGTGGTGATGGGAATAATTTTTAGAAAGTTGCCACCAGTAACAGTGATGTTTAGGGGAACATAAATCAAGGGAAACACAACACAAAAAGTTCACTTACACACACAGAACCATCCCACTCATTTCACATACAGACACACCCAGTCTCATGCACACAAACCTACACCACCTAACCGTAATACAGCTTCTTCCTGGGACTATAGTAATTGGTCACATTACTTGTAGATCACTTTCTATCACCAGGACACCTACTCTCATTCCCAGCACAAATTTGGAATCAGTCTGCCCTCTACACTAAAACCAGCAAGAATGTCCCACTTTCTTATCTTCAAAGTTCTTCCTCCCCAAGTGACTGATTCCACAATACATACCGTTTTCACGTTCTGGGAAGGCCACCTGCAATTACAGAAGAGAAAACACTATGAGGATAAGATCACAGTGATGCTCAGGTCTTTTGTTCATTTGCTGACAGTAGAAAACCTCATAAGAAACAGTGGTCCAGGGAACCCAGCAAGGGTTATCAGAGCAAACCTACTCAGGCTGAAAGGCAAGAACTTTGCTGGGAGGATGGAACTTCCAAATCCATTTAGGTTTGAAATTACAGAATTCTTTGTCTAGAGGAAAAATCGCTGCAGGAGAGAGAGCTCCGTACTCTACAGGCTATAATGGATGCTGTCAATTGTAATGTCCTGTGGAATCAGGCTGCATGAGTTGGTAATAGACTCTCACTCCACATTCTCCCAACCAAGGGAATTGTATGTATCTGGAAGGAATACCCTCAAATATTCATAACTTAATTCTATTCAAAGAGAAATAAAGCAATATTTCTATCTCAGACCAGAAACAATCCAGCTTACCTTGGGGATCCACGGAGGCTTTTCTCCTGTCCTATCATGGTGCAGGTCATCCGCCACATCCTCAGGGAGAGCTGGAGGGACACAGAGTAACTGTCAGGACACTGGTGCTGCGGCTCAGGAATTACTCAGGGGCTTTCTTCTCGATGAGGACATGGGGTGGTGTGTATGGATGTGGGAGGTTAGTAAGTGTGGGCTGAGCTGGTGTTGGGCCATCCTCTTTGGGGGATGAAGGAAGGCAAAGGACAAGAGGAAGGAAATGAAAACAGAGCTTTGGCTTTCTAGCTAAGGAGAGCCTAATCAGAAGGGAAGGGTCGATCTAAAAAATGGTAAACACTAAAATGCATGCTCTGTTTCAATGACACAGACCCATGACCCATCCTGCCTCTTTTGAGCTTCTGCTAAATTGCCACTGTCGCTTGATTTTTCCCAGATCACTCTTTCCCCAGCATCCACAATGCCAGCTACGGCATTTATCATGTCTTCTGTTGTATGATATTTTATACTTGATTAACAGCAACCTCCATTAAAGGACTGAATTCAATCCTAGACAAAATATGCTATATTTATTCACTAATCACTTGTCTTAAAGAAAATCAAATACACAAGATTTGACAAAATTGAAATCCTACCATTTAGATACAGCCACTATCAATCGTATCATATTTTTCTCCCAGTCTTTGTTTTCTATACATTGTACGTATGCCCACTGAGTCAGGGGTTGTCCATACTCTAGGGAGCTGTTCCATAAGTGGGACACTTCGTTATGAAGAGGGAGCCCGGACTGAGCACAGCCTGTCTCTAACCCAGCTGCGCAGGAGAAGTGTACAGGCTAACAGTCAGGTTCCACTTTGAGTCCTTGGGTGTGGGCTACAGGAATTGACCAATGCTAAGGCTTATGGTAATGTTATCCAATACAATAAAATAGCTCCCTGATTCTCATCTGCTTTTGGCGTTGTTTAAGCAGTGACACCAGCACTGACAGATATGACCTCTACTGTATACATGGGGTCTCACACCTCTCAGAATCTGGGAGCTGACCAGGAGAATGCAGGTCCTGAGGTGAATTTCACCTTAATGACTGTGCCAAAGTCAACTGATAAGTCCACCCATAGCTGCCCTGGATTCTGTGACCACTAAGGCCACCTGATGGGCAAGGTCTGGACCTTTGGAGATTCTAGGACTTCCAGCCAAGGATACGGATGCAGGGACTCCCTTGCTCCATGACTAAGGACCCCTTGGCTGAGTGGTAAGTGCAGGTCAGTGATCAAGTGCATCCACATTGGGACCCACCCCTGGGTCCTCAGTATGGCTTTTCCACTTAGGAGGTCAAGAGCTTAGAACATTTATCTCTGCACCATCTCCTTCTGAGGAAAAGGAATATTAACCAAATCTGGGCAACAGCTGTGTTGAGGGAAGAACATGCAAACAACTTCACAAACAAATAAGGGTCCTGTGCCTGAGGTAACCTTAGGTACTTCAAATCAACTCCGTAAGTCTCTTAGCCCCTTAGAGCGGATGAAAGCAATATTAGAGTTAAAAGTAACTTGTCCCAATTCCCTTAGTCTGGAACACGGAAACAAAATTCTACAGAAGAGGAAGTCTCATAAACACACAGCACCTGCCAGGGTTTACCCCAGCCTTGGAAGAACTGGGAAGGATAAGACCAAGGCAGGCCTGAGGAAAGGTCAGAGGGTAGGCAGGACTGGGGAGTGGGGAGCAGGGGCAGGGCTGTCTGGACGGAGCAGTGGGTTGTAAGAAGAGCACTGAACCTGGGTCCTGCTGCCCTGAGTCTCTGTCCTGGGGCTAGTCAACCCCAGGAGACCAGGTCAGCAGGGCTGTGAAAGCAAGTGTGTAAAGAAGCCCAGCAGCCCCTTCACACAGCCCTCTAGAATTTCTGCCGCCCATGGAGGGTCTCTAGGGTAGCTGGACGTGGACCCCTCTGAAATGGAAGCATGTCAGCACCTCAGCCTTGGGGAAGTGTAGAGGCTGGGATGAGCTCAAGGAGACTGACCACATGCAGTGATCCCAGAGCACGTGTTCTGTGACTCATCCATCTCTGGGACTGTCCTTTACAAGAGGAACTAACAGTGAGCACAAAATATGAGGTGAAGCCACAAGTCCTGAAAGTGCAGAGGGAGACAGTTCACTTCTCATCCACCACCTCACCCTTTCTAGAAGAACTTGGTCTCAAGTTTCAATGGCCCATGAGAGTTTTGACCCACAGGTTCTGTCCATCATAGGTCAATATGCAAAAGAAAAAAACTCTACTGTGCACCATACCCTAGATGTGCTAACCAGAGCACAAACTTCCATATTAGGCAGTGACAAGCACAAGAAAGAGCAGCTCATGTGCAAAAGATCAGTTTAGATGAGCAAATCAAGAAAAGGTGATTATAGAGCACAGTCACGTCTAAGGACACAATTTCTCTCTATTGTATCATTAAAATGTGAAAAAAACAAGTCAGAACTCTACACATATTTCATTAGTCTTTCTGATTTCATATCCACCTTCCTCAGTCTGCAAAGCAGGAGATATAACCCTAAAGTTCCAGGAACCTTCTGCCATTAGATCCTACCTAAGTGTTGTTCCTACCTGTATCCTTTTCTTTATCACGGCCACAAATGCTATTCAAAGTCAATTCTGTAGAAACACGAACATGAATTTACAAGTCTTATGGATACATTTAAAATGTGACTAATGTGACTGAGTAATGGGATATTTTATTTTCTTTTATTTCAATACACTTAGTGAATCATTGATTGAATTAAATAAATTATAACAGGCACATCTAGCTAGTGGCTACCACAGTGTAATAAACAACCCTCTCTCTCTCTCTCTCCATATATATGTGTATATATATATATAAAGTATATGGAGGATGTTACCACCGCTCCCCTGGTTATTCCCCTCTGTATGGTCTACCCATTCAAGATGGCTGTTTGCTGATGGTTTACCAAAGGAAAACCTCTGCCCCGTGAAGGTACTTAGCCCAAGGGGTAAGAGGGATGCGTCCCTCTGCTGGTTTCCCTGGTAACCGATGAGCCCATCTGCTGTCAACTCCCCCTTTAACTGGTAGCCTGCCTATTCCGCCCAGAGAGAAGCATGCTGCTACTGCTGCTGCTGCGTTCTGCCTGCCATCGGCTATCTACAGTGGGGTGTCTCTCCAGGACCACTTTGCTTCTGACGTGAAAGATCTCCCATCTATTAAACCATGAATGTCTCTGTCCCTGACTTCGGGCTCTTTCCTTAGCCCTGAGGCTGAGCAAGTACAGGGCTTGCAGGCGTGAGAGGTGCGGCCCAACACCTTCTGCAGGGCAGTTTGCTGGCCAGATTTGATGATTCATTTGTAGGTGTTTCCTAGGCTCATGCACACTTGCCAGGCACTCATGAGACCTTGGGGACACTGAAACAGTAATGTCAACACCCAGATCCTAGAGGAATTCCCGACAGGTGTTCCACTTGAGGGGAGAGGTAATGAGCATGGCCCAGTGCACTTGTGCTAGACATAATCGGCGAGCAGGTGCAGAAGGGAGGGAGGGACATTCACTCACTTTATGAGGCCATCCTTCTCACCACTGCCTCTGAAAAATCCAGGGAAGGAAGGGACAAAATGCCCTTAGAAGGTAAATGGCCTGTACACTGAAAACTACAAACCACTGCTGAAAGAATTAAACAAGGAACAAATCATTGAAACGACATATCATATTCATAGACTGGAGACTTATTATTGTTGACATTTCTACACTACCCAAAGGTAAATATAAATTCATTGTAATACCTATCAAAATCCCAATGTCATTTTCAAAGAAATAGAAAAAAAAAAGGATCCTAAAATACATATGGAACCACTAAGGACTCCAAACAGACAACACAATCCTGAGAACAAAGAACATAGATGGAGGCTTCTCACTTCCTGACTTCAAAACACATTACAAAGCCACAGGAATCAAAACTGTACGGTACTGACATAGAAACAGATACATAGGCCTAAAGATGAGAATAAATAACCCCCAAGAAAACTCATAGATACATTGCCAAATGAAATTCACCAAGCTTCTAAGACAACAAATAGGGAAAGTATAGTTTTCTCAACAGTCAATAGGATGAAAATATAACTTACAGAAAGATTACAAACATATATCAGAAAAGGAGCTAATATACAAAACATCAAAGAAAAACACTACAACTCAAATGTAAACTAAGTTAAAAAATTAAAAAGGGCAAATAACTGGGTTCAGAAATGTGCAAAGTCTTAAATAAGACATTTCCTAAAAAAGACATACAAATGGCTAACAAATATAGGAAAAGGTTCTCAACCTCACTAATCATCAGGGCAATGCAAATCAACACCTCATACCTGTTAGGCTGTGTATTATAAAGAAAATAATTAACAGTTTAAGGCCAAGATGTGGGGAATTGGAAACTTTGTACACTGCTGGTGGGAATGTAAAATGGTGCCGCTATTATGAAAAAGAGTATGGGGGTTCCTTATAAAATTATAAACAGAAATATCATATGATTCAGCAATCACAGTTCTGGGTATATAGCCAAAGGAAATTAAATCAGTATCACAATGAGATGAACTTAGGTTCATTGCAGCATTCTCCAAAATAGCCTAGATATGCAACCAACTTCACAAAAGAAGTAAGTGTCCTGTGCCTGAGCTAACCTTAGGTACTTCAAAACAACTCCGTAAGTCTCTTAGCCCCTTAGAGAGGATGAGAGCAATATTAGAGTTAAAACTAACTTGTACCAATTCCCTTAGTCTGGAATACTGAAACAAAAGTTCTACAGCAGGGTAAGCCTCATAAACTCACAGCACCTGCCAGGGTTTACCCCAGCCTTGGAAGAACTGGGAAGGATAAGACCAAGGCAGGCCTGAGGAAAGGTCAGAGGGTAGGCAGGACTGGAGTGTGGGGAGCAGGAACAGGGCTGTCCGGATAGAGCCGTGCGTTGTAGTAAGTGCAGTGACCCTGGGTCCTGCTGCCCTGAGTCTCTGTCCTGTGCCTGGTGAATTCCAGGAGACCAGGTTAGCAGGGCTATGAGAGCCAGTGTGTGAAGCGAGCCCAGCAGCCCCTTCACACAGTCCTCTAGAATTCCTGCTGGCCATGAAGCGTCTGTAGGGGCAGCTGGACGTGGAGCCCTCTCAAATGGAAGCATGTCAGCACATCAGCCTTGGGAGGTGCTGAGGCTGAAATGAGGAGGCTGAGCACATGCAGTGATCCCAAAGCATGTGTTCTGTGACTCATCCACCTCTGGGAGTGCAGTTTCCTTGAGGAATAAACAGTGAGGACAAAAGTAAGGTGAAGCTACAAGTCCTGAAAGTGTAGAGGGAGATAGTTCAAGTCTCATCCACCACCTGACACTCACTATAAGAACTTGTTCTCCAATGTCAAGTGACTATGAGAGCTTTGTTCCCACTAGGATATGGTCATCATACGTGAATGTAAAAAGGAAACCAAAATCCCTGGTGCAAAATACCCTCCAGGTACCAAGTAGAAATGAACTATTCATCTTTGGCAGTGAAAAAGCAATGAAACAGTAGTCTTGTGAGAAAGAAAATTTCTGAATGGCAAAGCAAGAAAAGATGACTATAAGCACAGTACAGTCAAAGGACATGGACACAATAACTCTATTGTATCATTAAAATTTGGAAAGAACAAATCAGAATTCTACACATATTTCCTTCTTCGTCCTGATTTCATATTCACCTTCCTTAGTTTCTAAAGAACCGGGTGGAACCCAAGTGTTCTAGTAATTGTCTCCCTTTAGATCCTACCTGAGAGTTGTTCGCTACGTGAATCGTCATCAGCATCACTGTTATGTATGCTCTCCACCATGCATTCTGTACAAACACAACCATGAGCATAAGGTTATTATACAAGTTGACCCACCGATTTCTCCTACTCGACTTGCTGGCTCACACAACATCACCCAGGTCTTCCCTCCAGGTTCTCAGACCTCCCCTGTGCTCTGTGCAGACAGAGTCCTTCAATAAGATATTGATCACAGTTGAAAATTTCAAATGAGGGAGAGATGCTGAGAAAATCACCTTTCGACCCCTCACTTCTGTAGACCCATTTATAGCTTTCACCGTCAACCTTACCAACCTGAAATTCCAGATGGTACAGACACACTTGAAACATGGCTAGTGTGACCGAGCAATTGTGTGTTTTTTGCATTTTTTAATAGAATGAGTTAATTGTTTGAACTAAATTAATTATAAATAGACACATTTGGTTAGTGGCTACCACACTGGAAAGCTCGGCTCTAAGAAATCCAAAGATGAGAAAGAGGCAATCAGCCAACCCTCCCCTGGTTGTTCTTTACTGCAGAAAATTTGATGGCCTGATCTGATCATTCGTATGTAGGTATACCTTTGGCTCTTGAACCCATGCCAGACATTGGGAGAGTCCTTGTGGACACTGAAATAGTATAGTCAACACTCAGATGCAAGAGAAATTCCCAGCAAGGGGCCCACTTGTAGACAGAGGTGAAGGGCATGGCCAAGTACACCTGTATTAGACATAATCAGAGAGTAGGTGCAGAGGGGAGGGAGGGATTTCACTCTCTTCATGAGTCCAACCTTCACATCCCTGACTCTAGAAGACCTGAGGAAGGCCGTGGAAAAGGCCCCATCGGAGGTGAAAAATTTGTATACTGAAAAGTACAGGACATTGTGGAAAGAATTTAAAGAAGAGACAAGTAATTGGAATGACATACCATATTCATAGACTGGATTATTAAATACTGTTGGCATTTCTATACTACATAAAGGGATGTACACATATATCGCAACAACCCGTATAATTCCATGACATTATTATAGAAGTGGACAGAATCCTAAAATACATATGGAACCGCCACAAGTAGATAAAGCAATCTTGAGAGCAAAGAGCAATGATGGAGATTAACACTTCCTGAACTCAAAACTCATAACAATGCCACAGTAGTCAAAACAGTCTGCTACTGGCATCAAGACAGTGAGATAGACCAACGAAATATAATAGAGAGACCTCAAATAAACGCACATATATATGGCCAACTGATCTTTGCCAAGGTTCTAAGATTACCAAGTGAAGAAAGGATGGTCTGTTCAACAATCAACAGAATGAAAAGGCAACCTATAGGATGAGAGGAAATATGTGTAAACCTTGAATCTGACTAAGGGTCCAATATCCGGAATATATAAGAAACTACAAGAAGTCAATTATAGAAAAACAGCGGGCAAATAACTGAGTTTCAAAATGGGTAAAAAGCTTCACTAGACATTTCTCCATAAAGACATACAAGTGGTCAATCTACATATGAAAATTTGCTCAACATTGCTAAGCATCAGGGTAATGGAAGTCAAGCCACAAGGAGATATCACTCACAACTGTTAGGATGTGCTGTATAAAAAGACTATTAGGGCTTCCGTGGTGGCACAGTGGTTGAGACTCTGCCTGCCGAGGCAGGGGATACGTGTTTGTGCCCCAGTCTGGGAGGATCCCACAGGCCGCTGAGCGGCTGGGCCCATGAGCCATGGCCGCTGAGCTTGTGCATTTGGATCCTGTGATCCACAACGGTAGAGCCCACAACCATGAGAGGCCTATGTACTGCAAAAAAAAAAAAAGAAATAAAATTCATGGATGTTCGCAAAGATGTGAAGAAGTGAAACTTCTGTACCCTGTTTTGTACACTTTAGTAATGTAAAATGGTATAGCCACTATGGAAAACACAATGTTGGTCCCCCCAAAATTATTAAGAGAACTATTATAAAATCCAGGAATCACTCATTTAGGTTTATATACAAAGGAGATGAAACAAGAATGTCCAAGAGATATCTACAATTTCATGCCTATGGCAGCAATATACACAATACAAAACATAGGAAAACTGCCTAGTGTCCATGGGAAGATGAATTAATAAAGAAAATGTGGTGTATACATACAGTGGAATGTCATTCAGTCTTTGAAAAAGAAGGAAATCCTGCCTTTTGCAGCAACACGAAAGAACTTGGAGGACATTTGTAAGAGTGACATAAGCCAGTCACAGAAGGTCAAAAACTGAAAGAAAACTCCGAGAAGCAGAGAGTAGAAGGGTGGTTTCAAGAGCTGGCAAGAGGTTGATATGGGAAGTCTGTGTTCAATGGTTAGCTTGTGTTATTTGCAAAATGGAAAAGTTCTAGACACATGTTGTACAACAAGGTGCATGTAGTCAACAGGACTGCCTGGACATTTCAAAACTTGTTAAGACGTTGGATTTCACTGTATGTGTACTTTTACAACAATAAAATATACATATGTAAAATAAATACAAAGTGGAAAAAGGGGAAAAAAGAAGAAAAATAAGGAAAGGGAGTCAACAGAGGGAAAGAAGAAAGCAGGAAGGGTCTCGAATGTACACAGGTATCAGGAGATAATGGGAGAGAAGCTCCTCTCCCCAGGCTTTAAAGAAGACATCTCTCCAGAGTTCACTCCAGCAAGAGGGGGATGTCCTTTCTCTTCCCCATTCAACCAGAAGCGCCAATAGCATCCTAAGTGTGGCCCAGGCTGTGCTCAGGTGTACACTTTTCCTTGATCTCTAAACCAAACACCCCTGACTCCCTATGGCTCAGGTGCCCTTCCTGTATCTCCTTCCACTTCTCTAAAGCATTTCCCTCTTCAAGTCCAGCCCGAGGCTCTAATCCTGTCCTCACATGTGGGGTCCACTGGGCGCGTCTCTAAGTTCTTAAGAGCCTCCCTGTGAGTAGCAGGCACTGAATCACACACCAGGGTTTCACTCAGCACCATCAGGAATCTATGACCTAGGGATTGAGGATTTCTAGAACAACTTTACTCATACACAGTCTCTTGGGTAAACAAGTGACATTTTACAATCAAGCATTTTCTGTTTTTTCTTTGGTGCGGAAGATATTGACACATATAAGGCAATCATATTCTATTAAAGTATGTATTTCTCAAAGGACTCCTATCGAAAAAAAAATTTTACGTATAACTTTCCTTGTTTTAATTGACTTTACTCCCAGACTTGTTTGCTTGCAAAAGCCTTCAGAAAATACCAAGAACCTACTTCACCTAGCAGTTTGCACAGCAACATGAGTGGAGATGCTCTTGTCACACTGCTTGGTCTCTCGGTCCCAGCTTGTATAGCACAACCTCCTGTCCGCTCTGCTGGGAAGGGAGCCAGTGCCCACCCTGAGCTCAATCCCTGGGGTAGATCTCTTGGTTCTGTCTTCCCTGTATGCAGTGTTTCTTGCACAGCACACAGAAACAGGGCCAGCACAACTGATGGAAAACAAACTTTCCACAGGAGAAGGACATTTCGTTTCCTTAGCACAGAATCCGATAGTGAATATTAGCCTCAAAGGAGAAAGGTGGAGTGAATTTCCTCCTTCTACTCCTGGAGGCTCCTTCTTTCTCGGAATCCTCCAGAACTGGGTGTGGCATATGGGTACAAGCATGGGCTCCCTGAAAAATGAAGGAGGCCTGCCTAGCACTAGTTGCTTCAGGTAAGAGGGGAGGACTCATCCCGAGGCTCTAATAGGAAATAGTTAGAATGAGTGAAGTGGCAGAGAGATGTATCATAACCATTCAGAATGCTATGAGACGTACTAAGAGATGAGATTTCTTATTAAATGAAGTTGTAATTGGCCCAGTAGTAGGCATACTGAAACCCAGTTTTGTTCACTAAGAATCCACCCATGGAGCAACTAAGCCCGTGCACAACAACTACTAAGCCTGTGCTCTAGACCCCGCAGGTCAAGGCCAAGATGTCGGAAATTGGAAACATTGTACACTGCTGGTGGGAATGTAAAATGGATCAGCTATTATGAAAAAGAGTATGGGGGTTCCTTATAAAATTATAAACAGAAATATCATATGATTCAGCAATCACAGTTCTGGGTATATATCCAAAGGAAATTAAATCAATATCACAATGAGATGAACTTAGGTTCATTGCAGCATTCTCCAAAATGGCCTAGATATGCAACCAACTTCACGAAACCAGTAAGTGTCCTGTGCCTGAGCTAACCTTAGGTACTTCAAAACAAGTCCGTAAGTCTCTTAGGCCCTTAGAGAGGATGAAAGCAATATTAGAGTTAAAAGTAACTTGTTCCAATTCCCTTAGTCTGGAATACTGAAACAAAATTCTACATCAGAGGAAGCCTTATAAAAACACAGCACCTGACAGGGTTTACCCCAGCCTTGGAAGAACTGGGAAGGAAAAGACCAAGGCAGGCCTGAGGGAAAGTCAGAGGGTAGGCAGGACTGGAGTGTGGGGAGCAGGGGCAGGGCTGGCCGGATGGAGCAGTGGGTTGTAAGAAGAGCAGTGACCCTGGGTCCTGCTGCCCTGAGTCTCTGTCCTGGGCCTCTTCAATTCCAGGAGACCAGGTTAGCAGGGCTGTGAGAGCCAGTGTGTGAAGAAGCCCAGCAGCCCCTTCACACAGTCCTCTAAGAATTCCTGCCAGGCATGAAGGGTCTTTAGGGGCAGCTGCACGTGGAGCCCTCTCAAACGGAAGCATGTCAGCACAGCAGCCTTGGGAGGTGCTGAGGCTGAAATGAGGAGACGGAGCACATGCAGTGATCCCAAAGCATGTGTTCTGTGACTCATCCACCTCAGGGAGCGCATTTTCCATGAGGAATAAACAGTGAGGACAAAAGTAAGATGAAGCTACAAGTCCTGAAAGTGTAGAGGGAGAGAGTTCAACTCTCATCCACCACCTGACACTAACTATAAGGACTTGTTCTCCAGTGTCAACTGACTATGAGACTTTTGTTCCCACTAGGATATGGCCATCATACGTGAATGTAAAAAGGAAACCAAAATCCCTGGTGCAAAATACCCTCCAGGTACCAAACAGAAACGAACCATTCATCTTTGGCAGTGAAAAAGCAATGAAAGAGTAGTCTTGTGAGAAAGAAAATTTCTGAATGGCAAAGCAAGAAAAGATGACTATAAGCACAGTACAGTCAAAGGACATGGACACAATAACTCAACTATATCATTAATTTGGAAAGAACAAATCAGAATTCTACACATATTTCCTTCTTCTTCCTGATTTCATATTCACCTCCCTTAGTTTCTAAAGAACCGGGTGGAACCCAAGTGTTCTAGGAATTGTCTCCCTTTAGATCCTACCTGAGAGTTGTTCCCTACGTGAATCGTCATCAGCATCACTGCTATGTATGCTCTCCACGATCCATTCTGTACAAACACAACCATGAGCATAAAGTTATTATACAAGTTGACCCACCCATTTCTCCTACTCGACTTGCTGGCTCACACAGCATCACCCTGGTCTTCCCTCCAGGTTCTCAGACCTCCCCTGTGCTCTGTGCAGACAGAGTCCTTCAATAAGATCTTGATCACAGTTGAAAATTTCAAATGAGGGAGAGATGCTGAGAAAATCACCTTTCGACCCCTCACTTCTATAGACCCATTTATAGCTTTCACCGTCAACCTTACCAACCTGAAATTCCAGATGTTACAGACACACTTGAAACATGGATAGTATGACCAAGCAATTGTGTGTTTTGTGCATTTTTTAATAGAATGAGTTAATTATTGTTTGAACTAAATTAATTATAAATAGACACATTTGGTTCGTGACTACGAGACTGGAAAGCTCAGCTGTAAGAAATCCAAAGATGAGAAAGAGGCAACCAGCCACCCTTCCCCTAGTTGTTCTTTACTGCAGAAAATTTCATGGCCTGATCTGATCATTCATATGTAGGTATATCTTGGGCTCTTGGACCCACGCCACGCATTGGGAGAGTCCTTGTGGACACTGAAATAGTACAGTCAACACTCAGATCCAAGAGGTATTCCCAGCAAGGGGCAGACTTGTAGACAGCGGTGAAGGGCATGGCCAAGTACACCTGTATTAGACATAATCAGAGAGTAGGTGCAGAGGGGAGGGAGGGATTTCACTCTCTCCGTGACTCCATCCGTCACCCCCCTGAATCTAGAAGACCTGAGGAAGGCAGTGGAAAAGGCCCCGTAGGAGGTGAAAAATTTGTATACTGAAAACTACTGGACATTGCGAAAAGAAATTAAAGAGGAGACAAGTAAAGGGAATGACATACGATGTTCATAGACTGGATTATTAAATACTGTTGGCATTTCTATACTACATAAAGTGATGTACACATATATCGCAACAACCCACAAAATTCCATGTCATTATTATAGAAGTGGACAGAATCCTAAAATACATATGGAACCCCCACAAGTAGACAAAACAATCTTGAGAGCAAAGAGCAATGAAGGAGATTAACACTTCCTGAACTCAAAACACATAACAATGCCACAGTAGTCAACACAGTCTGCTAGTGGCATCAAGACAGTGAGATAGACCAATGAAATATAATAGAGAGACCTCAAGTAAACGCACATATATATGGCCAACTGATCTTGGCCAAGGTTCTAAGACTACCAAGTGAAGAAAGGATAGTCTGTTCAACAATCAACAGCATGAAAAGGCAACCTATAGGATGAGAGGAAATAGGTGTAAACCTTGTATCTGAATAAGGGACCAATATCCAGAATATATAAGAAACTACCAGAAGTGAATTTCAGAAAAACAGCAGGCAAATAACTGAGTTTAAAAATGGGTAAAAAGCTTCACTAGACATTCCTCCATAAAGACATACAAGTGGTCAATCTACATATGAATATTTGCACAACATCGCTAAGCATCAGGGAAATGGAAATCAAGCCACAAGGAGATATCACTCACACCTGTTAGGATGTGTATTATAAAAAGACAATTAGGGCTTCCCTGGTGGCACAGTGGTTGAGAGTCCGCCTGCTGATGCAGGGGACATGTGTTCGTGCCCCAGTCTGGGAGGATCCCACATGCCACTGAGCGGCTGGGCCCATGAGCCATGGCTGATGAGCCTCTGTGTTTGGAGCCTGTGCTCTGCAACGGGAGAGCCCACAACAATGAGAGGCCCGTGTAATGCAAAAAAAAAAAAAAAAGAGAGAAAAGAAAGAAAATTAATGGATGCTGGCAACGATGTGAAGAAGTGGAACTTCTGTACCCTGTTTTGTACCCTGTAGTAATGGAAAATAGTGTAGCCATTATGGAAGACAGAATGGAGGTCCCCCAAAAATTATTAAGAGACGTATCATAAGATCCAGCAATCACTCATTTAGGTTTATATACAAAGGAGATAAAACAAGAATGTCCAAGAGATATCTACAATCTCATGTCCATTGCAGCATTATACACAATACACAACATAGGAAAACTGCCTAGTGTCCATGGGAAGATGAATTAATAAAGAAAATGTGGTGTATACATAGAATGGAATGTCATTCAGTCTTTGAAAAAGAAGGAAATCCTGCCATTTGCAGCAACACGAAAGAACTTGGAGGACATTTGTAAGAGTGACAGAAGCCAGTCACAGAAGGTCAAAAACTGAAAGAAAACTCCGAGAAGCAGAGAGTAGAAGGGTGGTTCCAAGAGCTGGCAGGAGGTTGACATGGGAAGTCTCTGTTCAATGGATACCATGTGTTATTTGCAAAATGGAACAGTTCTAGACACATGCTGTACAACAAGGTGCATGTAGTCAACAGGACTGACTGGACATTTCAAAACTTGTTAAGACGTTGGATTTCATTGTATGCGTACTTTTACAACAATAAAATATACATATGTAAAATAAATACAAAGTGGAAAAAGGGGAAAAAAGAAGAAAAATAAGGAAAGGGAGTCAACAGAGGGAAAGAAGAAAGCAGGAAGGGTCTAGAATGTACACAGGTATCAGGAGATAATGGGAGAGAAGCTCCTCTCCCCAGGCTTTAAAGAAGACATCTCTCCAGAGTTCACTCCAGCAGGAGGGGGATGTCCTTTCCCTTCCCCATTCAACCAGAAGGGCCAATAGCATCCTAAGTGTGGCCCAGGCTGTGCTCAGATGTACACTTTTCCTTGATCTCTAAACCACCCACCCCTGACACCCCATGGCTCAGGTGCCCTTCCTGTATCTCCTTCCACTTCTCTAAAGCATTTCCCTCTTCAAGTCCAGCCCGAGGCTCCAATCCTTTCCTCACACGTGGGGTCCACAGGGTGGGTCTCTGAGTTCTTAAGAGCCTCCCTGTGAGTAGCAGGCACTGAATCGCACACCAGGGTTCCCCTCAGCACCATAAGCAAACTACCACCTAGGGATTGAGGATTTCTAGAACAACTTTACTCATACACAGTCTCTTGGGTAAACAAGTGACATTTTACAATCAAGCATTTTCAGGGTTTTCTTTGGTGGGGAAAATATTGACACATATATGGCAATCATATTCTATTAAAGTATGTATTTCTCAAAGGACTCACTATCGAAAAAAATTTTTATATATAACTTTCCATGTTTTAATTGACTTTACTCCCAGTCTTATTTGCTTGCAAAAGCCTTCAGAAAATACCAAGAACCTACTTCACCTGGCAGTTTGCACAGCAACATGAGTGCAGATGCTCTTGTCACAATGCTTGGTTTCTCTATCCCACCTGGCAAAGCACAACCTCCTCTCCAACCTCCTGGGAAGGGAGCCAGTGCCCACCCTGAGCTCAGTCCCTGGGGTAGATCTCTTGGTTCCGTCTTCACTGTATGCAGTGTTTCTTGCCCAGCACACAGAAACAGGGCCGGCACAAGTGATGGAAGACAGACTTTCCACAGGAGAAGGACATTTCGTTTCCTTAGCACAGAATCCGATAGTGAATATTAGCCTCAAAGGAGAAAGGTGGAATGAATTTCCTCCATCTACTCCTGGAGGCCCCTTCTTTCTCGGGCTCCTCCAGAACTGGGTGTGGCATGTGGGTACAAGCATGGGCTCCCTGCAAAAAGAAGGAGGTCTGCCTAGCACAAGGTGCTTCAGGTAAGGGGCAGGACTCATCCCGAGGCTCTAATAGGAAACATTTAGAATGAGGGAAGTCCAGATAGATGTATCGTAAACATTCAGAATGCTATGACACGTACTAAGAGATGAGATTTCTTATTAAATGAAGTTGTAATTGACCCAGTAGTAGGGATGCTGAAACCCAGTTTTGTTCACTAAGAATCCAGCCATGGAGCAACTAAGCCCGTGCACCACAACTACTAAGCCTGTGCTCTAGAGCCCGCAAGTCACAACTGCTGAGCCCACGTGCCACAACTACTGAAGCCCATGCACCTAGAGCCCGTGGTCTGGAACAACAGTAGCAACCGAAATGAGAAGCCCTCGTACTGCAACCAAGACCCAACACAGCCAAAAGAAAAAAAAAAAAAAGAATCCAGTAAACATTTGCCTGGGTGGTGATAGGATTTGTTTTCCAGGTTAAATGAGGCTCAATTGGTATAAATCCAATGCACACCCTGAAAGTGTACGGTTTATTTACTTTTATATCCATACCCATTCATGATGCAGTGGTGATGAGAATAATTTTTAGAAAGTTGGCACCAGTAACAGTGATATTTAGGGGAACATAAATCAAGGCAAACACGACACAAAATGTTCACATAGACACACAGAATCATACCACTCATTTCACATACAGACACACCCAGTCTCATGCACACAAACCTACACCACCTAACCGTAATACAGCTTCTGCCTGGGACTATAGTAATTGGTCACATTACTTGTAAATCACTTTCTATCACCAGGGCCCCTACTCTCTTTCCCAGCACAAATTTGGAATCAGTTTGCCCTCTACACTAAAACCAGCAAGAATGTCCCACTTTCTCATCTTCAAAGTTCTTCCTCCCCAAGTGACTGATTCCGGAATACATACTGTTTACACGTTCTGTGAAGGCCACCTGCAATTACAGAAGAGAAAACACTATGAGGATAAGATCACAGTGATGCTCAAGCCTTTTGTTCATTTGCTGACAGTAGAAAACCTCATAAGAAAGAGTGGTCCAGGGAACCCAGCAAGGGTTATCAGAGCAAACCTACTCAGGCTGAAAGGCAAGAACTTTGCTGGGAGGATGGAACTTCCAAGTCCATTTACGTTGCAAATTACAGAATTCTTTGCCTAGAGGAAAAATCGCTCAGGAGAGAGAGCTCCATGCTCTACAGGCTGTAATGGATGCTGTCAATTTTAATGTCCTGTGGAATCAGGCACCATGAGTTGGTAATAGACTCTCACTCCACATTCTCCCAACCAAGCGAACTGTATGTATCTGGAAGGAGTACCCTCAAATATTCATAACTGAATTCTATTGCAAGAGAAATAAAGCAATATTTCTATCTCAGACCAGAAAAAATCCAGCTAACCTTGATTTTCCACGGAGGCTTTTCTTCTCTCCTATCACGGTTCAGGTCATCCGCCACATAGTGAGGGAGAGCTGGAGGGACACAGAGTAACTGTCAGGACACTGGTGCTGCGACTCAGGAATTACTCAGGGGCTTTCTTCTCGATGAGGACATGGGGTGGTGTGTATGGATGTGGGAGGTTAGTTAGTGTGGGCTGAGCTGGTGTTGGGCTATCCTCTTTGGGGGATGAAGGAAGGCAAAGGACAAGAGGAAGGAATTGAAAACAGAGCTTTGGCTTTCTAGCTAAGGGGAGCCTCATCAGAAGGGAAGGGTCGATCTAAAAAATGGTAAACACTAAAATGCATGCTCTGTTTCAATGACACAGACCCATGACCCACCCTGCCTCTTTTGAGCTTCTGCTAAATTGCCACTGTCTCTTGATTTTTCCCAGATCACTCTTTCCCCAGCATCCACAATGCCAGCTACTGCATTTATCATGTCTTCTAATGTATAATATTTTATAATTGATTAACAACAACTTCTATTAAAGGACTGAATTCAATCCTAGACAAAATATGCTATATTTATTCACTAATCACTTGTCTTAAGGAAATTCAAATACACAAGATTTGACAAAACTGAAATCCTACCCTTTAGATACAGCCACTACAATCATGTCATATTTTTCTCCCAATCTTTGTTTTCCATACAATGTATGTATGCCCACTGAGTCAGGGGTTGTCCATACTCTAGGGAGCTGTTCCATAAGTGGGACACTTCGTTATGAAGAGGGAGCCCAGACTGAGCACAGCCTGTCTCTAACCCAGCTGTGCAGGAGAAGTGTACAGGCTTAACAGTCAGGTTCCACTTTTAGTCCTTGGGTGTGGGCTACAGGAATTGACCAATGCTAAGGCTTATGGTAACATTATCCAATACAATAAAATAGCTCCCTGATTCTTATCTGCTTTTCGCCTTGTTTATGCAATGACACCAGCACTGACAGATATGACCTGTACTGTATACATGGGGTCTCACACCTCTCAGAATCTGGGAGCTGACCAGGAGAATGCAGGTCCTGAGGTGAATTTCACATGAATGACTGTGCCAAAGTCAACTGATAAGTCCACCCATAGCTGCCCTGGATTCTGTGACCACTAAGGCCACCTGATGGGCAAGGTCTGGACCTTTAGAGATGCTAGTATTTCCAGCCAATTATACGGATGCAGGGACTCCATTGCTCCATGACTGAGGATCCCTTGGCTGAGTGGTAAGTGCAGGTCAGGGATCCAGAGCATCCATACTGGGACCCACCCCTGGGTTCTCAGTATGGCTTTTCCACTTAGGAGGTCAAGAGCTTAGAACATTTATCTCTGCAGCATCTCCTTCTGAGGAAAAGGAATATTAAACAAATCTGGGCAACAGCTGTGTTGAGGGAAGAACATGCAAACAACTTCACAAAACAAGTTAGGGTCCTGTGCCTGAGCTAACCTTAGGTACTTCAAAACTACTCCGTAAGTGTCTTAGCCCCTTAGAGCCGATGAAAGTAATATTAGAGTTAAAAGAAACTTGTTCCAATTCCCTTATTCTGGAATACTGAAACAAAAAGCTACAGCAGAGGAAGCCTCATAAACACACAGCACCTGCCATGGTTTACCCCAGCCTTGGAAGAACTGGGAAGGATAAGACCAAGGCAGGCCTGAGGAAAGGTCAGAGGTTAGGCAGGACTGGGGAGTGGGGAGCAGGGGCAGGGCTGTCTGGACGGAGCAGTGGGTTGTAAGAAGAGCAGTGACCCTGGGTCCTGCTGCCCTGAGTCTCTGTCCTGGGCCTCTTCAATTCCAGGAGACCAGGTTAGCAGGGCTGTGAGAGCCAGTGTGTGAAGAAGCCCAGCAGCCCCTTCACACAGTCCTCTAGAATTCCTGCCGGCCATGAAGGGTCTTTAGGATCAGCTGGACGTGGACCCCTCTCAAATGGAAGTATGTCAGCACATCAGCCTTGGGAGGTGCTGAGGCTGAAATGAGGAGACTGAGCACGTGCAGTGATCCCAAATCAAGTGTTCTGTGACTCTTCCACCTCTGGGAGCGTGCTTTCCATGAGGAATAAACAGTGAGGACAAAAGTAAGATGAAGCTACAAGTCCTGAAAGTGTAGAGGGAGAGAGTTCAACTCTCATCCACCACCTGACACAAAGTATAAGAACTTGTTCTCCAGTGTCAAGTGACTATGAGAGTTTTGTTCCCACTAGGACATGGCCATCATACGTGAATGTAAAAAGGAAACCAAAATCCTTGGTGCAAAATACCCTCCAGGTACCGAACAGAAACGAACCTTTCATTTTTGGCAGTGACAAAGCAATGAAAGAGTAGTCTTGTGAGAAAGAAAATTTCTGAATGGCAAAGCATGAAAAGAAGCACAGTACAGTCAAAGGACATGGACACAATAACTCTATTATATCATTAAAGTTTGGAAAGAACAAATCAGAATTCTACACATATTTCCTTCTTCTTCCTGATTTCATATTCACCTTCCTTAGTTTCTAAAGAACCGGGTGGAACCCAAGTGTTCTAGGAATTGTCTCGCTTTAGATCCTACCTGAGAGTTGTTCCCTATGTGAATCGTCCTCAGCATCACTGCTATGTATGCTCTCCAAGATCCATTCTGTACAAACACAACCATGAGCATAAAGTTATTATACAAGTTGACGCACCCATTTCTCCTACTCGACTTGCTGGCTCACACAGCATCACCCTGGTCTTCCCTCCAGGTTCTCAGACCTCCCCTGTGCTCTGTGCAGACAGAGTCCTTCAATAAGATCTTGATCACAGTTGAAAATTGCAAATGAGGGAGAGATGCTGAGAAAATCACCTTTCGACCCCTCACTTCTATAGACCCATTTATAGCTTTCACCGTCAACCTTACCAACCTGAAATTCCAGATGGTACAGACACACTTGAAACATGGCTAGTGTGACCAAGCACTTGTGTGGTTTTTGCATTTTTTAATAGAATGAGTTAATTATTGTTTGAACTAAATTAATTATAAATAGACACATTTGGTTCGTGGCTACCACACTGGAAAGCTCAGCTGTAAGAAATCCAAAGATGAGAAAGAGGCAACCAGCCACCCCTCCCCTGGTTGTTCTTTACTGCAGAAAATTTCATGGCCTGATCTGATCATTCGTATGTAGGTATATCTTGGGCTCTTGGACCCACGCCACACATTGGGAGAGTCCTTGTGGACACTGAAGTAGTACAGTCAACACTCAGATTCAAAAGGAATTCCCAGCAAGGGGCCCACTTGTAGACAGAGGTGAAGGGCATGGCCCAGTACACCTGTATTAGACATAATCAGAGAGTAGGTGCAGAGGGGAGGGAGGGATTTCACTCTCTCCATGAGTCCATCCTTCTCACCCCTGACTCTAGAAGACATGAGGAAGGCAGTGGAAAAGGCCCCGTAGGAGGTGAAAACTTTGTATACTGAAAACTACAGGACATTGCGGAAAGAAATTAAAGAAGAGACAAATAATTGGAATGATATAAGATGTTCACAGACTGGATTATTAAATACTGTTGGCATTTTCTATACTACATAAAGTGATGTACACATATATCGCAACAACCCACAAGATTCCATGTCATTATTATAGAAGTGGACAGAATTCTAAAATACTTATGGAACCCCCCACAAGCAGATAAAACAATCTTGAGAGCAAAGAGCAATGATGGAGATTAACACTTCCTGAACTCAAAACTCATAACAATGCCACAGTAGTCTAAACAGTCTGCTAGTGGCATCAAGACAGTGAGATAGACCAATGAAATATAATAGACAGACCCCAAATAAATGCACATATATATGGCCAACTGATCTTGGCCAAGGTTCTAAGATTACCAAGTGAAGAAAGGATAGTCTGTTCAACAATCAACAGCATGAAAAGGCAACCTATAGGATGAGAGGAAATATGTGTAAACCTTGTATCTGGATAAGGGACCAATATCCAGAATATATAAGAAACTACTACAAGTCAATTTCAGAAAAAGAGCGGGCAAATAACTGAGTTTAAAAATGGGTAAAAAGCTTCATTAGACATTTCTCCATAAAGACATACAAGTGGTCAATCTACATATGAAAATTTGCTCAACATCGCTAAGCATCAGGGAAATGGAAATCAAGCCACAAGGAGATATCACTCACACCTGTTAGGATGTGTATTATAAAAAGACAATTAGGGCTTCCCTGGTGGCACAGTGGTTGAGAGTCTGCCTGCCATTGCAGGGAACAAGTGTTCGTGCACTGGTCTGGGAGGATCCCACATGCCACTGAGCGGTTGGGCCCATGAGCCATGGCCGCTGAGCCTGTGCGTTTGGAGCCTGTGCTCTGCAACGGGAGAGCCCACAACAATGAGAGGCCCGTGTACTGAAAAAAAAAAAAAAAACGAAAAAAGGAAAAAGAAAGAAAATTAATGGATGCTGGCAAAGATGTGAAGAATACGAACTCCTGTACCCTGTTTTGTACCCTGTTGTAATGTAAGATGGTGTAGGCATTATGGAAAACAGAATGGAGGTCCCCCAAAATTTATTAAGAGAACTATCATAAAATCCACAATCACTCATTTAGGTTTATATATAAAGGAGATAAAACAAGAATGTCCAAGAGATATCTACAATCTGATGTCCATTGCAGCATTATACACAATACACAACATAGGAAAACTGCCTAGTGTCCATGGGAAGATGAATTAATAAAGAAAATGTGCTGTAAACATACAGTGGAATGGCATTCAGTCGTTGAAAAAGAAGGAAATCCTGCCATTTGCAGCAACACGAAAGAACTTGGAGGACATTTGTAAGAGTGACAGAAGCCAGTCACAGAAGGTGAAAAACTGAAAGAAAACTCCGAGAAGCAGAGAGTAGTAGGGTGCTTCCAAGAGCTAGCAAGAGGTTGACATGGGAAGTCTGTGTTCAATGGTTAGCATTTGTTATTTGCAAAATGGAAAAGTTCTAGACACATGCTGTACAACAAGGTGCATGTAGTCAACAGGACTGCCTGGACATTTCAAAACTTGTTAAGATGTTGGATTTCATCGTATGTGTACTTTTACAACAATAAAATACACATATGTAAAATAAATACAAAGTGGAAAAAGGGGAAAAAAGAAGAAAAATAAGGAACGGGAGTCAACAGAGGGATAGAAGAAAGCAGGAAGGGTCTCGAATGTACACAGGTATCAGGAGATAATGGGAGAGAAGCTCCTCTCCCCAGGCTTTAAAGAAGACATCTCTCCAGAGTTCACTCCAGCAAGAGGGGGATGTCCTTTCTCTTCCCCATTCAAGCAGAAGTGCCAATAGCATCCTAAGTGTGGCCCAGGCTGTGCTCAGGTGTACACTTTTCCTTGATCTCTAAACCAAACACCCCTGACTCCCCATGGCTCAGGTGCCCTTCCTGTATCTCCTTCCACTTCACTAAAGCATTTCCCTCTTCAAGTGCAGCCCGAGGCGCCAATCCTGTCCTCACACGTGTTGTCCACTGGGCGGGTCTCTGAGTTCTTAAGAGCCTCCCTGTGAGTAGCAGGCACTGAATCGCACACCAGGGTTCCCCTCAGCACCATCAGCAAACTACCACCTAGGGATTGAGGATTTCTAGAACAACTTTACTCATACACAGTCTCTTGTGTAAACAAGTGACATTTTACAGTCAAGCATTTTCAGTGTTTTCTTTGGTGGGGAAAATATTGACACATATAAGGCAATCATATTCTATTAAAGTATGTATTTCTCAAAGGACTCACTATCGAAAATAAATTTTTAACTATAACTTTCCATGTTTTAATTAACTTTACTCCCAGACTTGTTTGCTTGCAAAAGCCTTCAGAAAATACCAAGAACCTACTTCATCTGGCAGTTTGCACAGAAAAATGAGTGGAGATGCTCTTGTCACACTGCTTGGTTTCTCTGTCCTACCTTGCAAAGCACAACCTCCTATCTGCCCTCCTGGGATGGGAGCCAGTGCCCACCCTGAGCTCAATCCCTGGGGTAGATTTCTTGGTTCTGTCTTCATTGTATGCAGTGTGTCTTGCCCAGCACACAGAAACAGGGCCGGCACAAGTGATGGAAGACAGACTTTCCACAGGAGAAGGACATTTCGTTTCCTTAGCACAGAATCCGATAGTGAATATTAGCCTCAAAGGAGAAAGGTGGAGTGAATTTCCTCCATCTACTCCTGGAGGCTCCTTCTTTCTCGGACTCCTCCAGAACTGGGTGTGGCATGTGGGTACAAGCATGGGCTCCCTGCAAAAGGAAGGAGGCCTGCCTAGCACTAGGTGCTTCAGGTAAGGGGGGAGGACTCATCCCGAGGCTCTAATAGGAAACAGTTAGAATGAGGGAAGTGGCAGAGAGATGTATCATAACCATTCAGAATGCTATGAGACCTACTAAGAGATGAGATTTCTTATTAAATGAAGTTGTAATTGACCCAGTAGTAGGGATGCTGAAACCCAGCTTTGTTCATTAGGAATCCAGCCATGGAGCAACTAAGTCCGTGCACCACAACTACTAAGCCTGTGCCGTAGAGCCTGCAAGTCACAACTACTGAGCCCACGTGCCACAACTATTGAAGCCCATGCACCTAGAGCCCGTGCTCTGGAACAACAGAAGCCACTGAAATGAGAAGCCCGCACACTGCAACGAAGACACAACACAGCCAAAAGAATAATAATAATGATAATCCAGTAAACATTTGCCTGGGTGGTGATAGGATTTGTTTTCCAGGTTAAATGAGGCTCACTTGGTATAAAATCAATGCACACACTGAAAGTATACAGTTTATTTACTTTTATATCCATACCCATTCATGATGCAGTGGTGATGGGAATAATTTTTAGAAAGTTGCCACCAGTAACAGTGATGTTTAGGGGAACATAAATCAAGGCAAACACAACACAAAAAGTTCACTTACACACACAGAATCATCCCACTCATTTCACATACAGACACACCCAGTCTCATGCACACAAACCTACACCACCTAACCGTAATACAGCTTCTTCCTGGGACTATAGTAATTGGTCACATTACTTGTAAATCACTTTCTATCACCAGGACACCTACTCTCATTCCCAGCACAAATTTGGAATCAGTCTGCCCTCTACACTAAAACCAGCAAGAATGTCCCACTTTCTTATCTTCAAAGTTCTTCCTCCCCAAGTGACTGATTCCACAATACATACCGTTTTCACGTTCTGGGAAGGCCACCTGCAATTACAGAAGAGAAAACACTATGAGGATAAGATCACAGTGATGCTCAGGTCTTTTGTTCATTTGCTGACAGTAGAAAACCTCATAAGAAACAGTGGTCCAGGGAACCCAGCAAGGGTTATCAGAGCAAAGCTACTCAGGCTGAAAGGCAGGAACATTGCTGGGAGGATGGAACTTCCGAGTCTATTTAGGTTGGAAATTACAGAATTCTTTGCCTAGAGGAAAAATCGCTGCAGGAGAGGGAGCTCCATACTCTACAGTCTGTAATGGATGCTGTCAATTGTAATGTCCTGTGGAATCAGGCTGCATGAGTTGGTAATAGACTCTCACTCCACATTCTCCCAACCAAGGGAATTGTATGTATCTGGAAGGAATACCCTCAAATATTCATAACTTAATTCTATTCAAAGAGAAATAAAGCAATATTTCTATCTCAGACCAGAAACAATCCAGCTTACCTTGGGGATCCACGGAGGCTTTTCTCCTGTCCTATCATGGTGCAGGTCATCCGCCACATCCTCAGGGAGAGCTGGAGGGACACAGAGTAACTGTCAGGACACTGGTGCTGCGACTCAGGAATCACTCAGGGGCTTTCTTCTCGATGAGGACATGGGGTGGTGTGTATGGATGTGGGAGGTTAGTAAGTGTGGGCTGAGCTGGTGTTGGGCCATCCTCTTTGGGGGATGAAGGAAGGCAAAGGACAAGAGGAAGGAAATGAAAACAGAGCTTTGGCTTTCTAGCTAAGGGGAGCCTAATCAGAAGGGAAGGGTCGATCTAAAAAATGGTAAACACTAAAATGCATGCTCTGTTTCAATGACACAGACCC